>NW_022688869.1:700-56686 GCF_011630105.1 Anneissia japonica | reverse complement strand
GCAGATATATTAAATACTGTACTGTACAAATTAAAAGTAATTAAAAAATATTTACATAGGCCTACAGTAATGAGTTATTATTATTAATTATTATACAGTATACCCTTACTAAACTACACAGCTTATTCCCATCCCCCTCTCCCTGACCTCAGACCCATCTTCCTCCCTTATATTTATCTTATTCCCTCTGTATTTAACATGCAATATTAGTACACATTTAGTACTTTACATTATTTACAATGCCAAATGATATAATATGGATCCAGAAAGTTGAGGCCAGGGAGGGACTTTCACAGTTGGAGAGTCCATACCACCTCAGACCCACCATGGTTGGGGCTGAGGTAAGAACATTTATGAATATGGCACCTTCAGATGGTCGGAAATGGCACTTCAAAGACATAAAATTGTGAATATGATTTTCTTTTCATCTCCAGTTAAAAAATATTTTGACGAATTTAGTGGGGCCCCGGGCCGGCAGCCCCCCCCCCCCAAACTCTTTATTCCGCCACTGGATATAATATGATATGTCCTACAGTCGATTTCAGACACACATTATGCTGTTGCCCTTGTGGGGCTGAGATAAGAAAATGTATTATTATGGCACGTCTTGATGGCCGGAAATGGCACTTACAGACTTAAAATTGTAAATACTGTAATTTTATTGTTCTGGACAGGACTTAAGAATTTGGCCGGAATTCGGATTTGGGAGATCCGGTTTTCAGAAAGTATTTTAATACAGTTAGAATAGGAATGATTTTGGGACCGGTTTTGCGTGAAATCCGGTTTTCTGGGTGGTCGGTATTGAGAGAGTTGACTGTATAATTTTCTTTTTTATCTCCATTTTTAATTTTTTAAATTTTTTTTTTGACAAATTTGCTGGGGTCCCGAGCCGAGAGGGGCCCCATCAGGCCGACTTTTCCCCTTCTCTTTAAAAAAACGTTATAAATGATATACATGCCCTACAGTCTATTTCAGAGGCACATTACAGTGTATGGTGTTATTTATCAACAAAGTCCTTTTTGGCCAAGGTACTAGATCGAGGAACCTATGGGTAGGGCCCCTTTGGGGCCCCTAGAATTTCGGGGCCCTGCGGACCGCCGCATGAGAGCGCATACAGTAGGCGTTAGGCCACTGGACAGAAACAATATAAAGTACCCAATGCTTCCACATGGCATTGACTAGTTTCTGCAGAACTAGAGGGTGAGTTATTTAGTGGGCGAGTTTGTTAGGGGAGATGGGCAAGTTTGATTGGGGGAAAGTTTGTGGGGGCAAGTTTGTGGGGGCATGTGTGTAGTCACGGGTGAGTTTGTAGGGACAAGATTGTAAGGAGAGAGTTTTCGAGAGGATGAGTTGACTAGAATTCTTGATAAGTACAGTACAGTATGTCACATCTGAAACAGATGGCATTACAGTATTCGTTTCTTTGTTTTTTACACTCTCACTTTTTCTTTTTAGCTTGAGTGTTTACAAAAGCTTGTATTAGCAGGAATCAGCTATGATGTAGCTACGGAAAGGTTTAACCAAACTCCGACTCACGTTGCTTCGTTCGGCAATCAACCACATTGTCTACTCTGGTTACTTCAAAATGGAACTGTGGTGAATAGAAGGGTATTGTATTTTATTGTTGAACTGTTATTACAGCCCTTTATTGTTGAATTTGCTATTTCGTTGTTTTACCATTTTCATGACCTTAATTTTAAAAATTGCTCAAATACAGTGCAAACAAATAGGCATAATGTGCCTATATATGCTGATGATGTGATGTCATCATAACCATATATATTTAGGTATTTCACATGTTTTTGTCAAATAATATTTGATAGACTGCACAGGTCTTTACGTTGTTCTGCCGTGCTCTATATATTTAACATTTTATTTTCTTAATAGAACATTCACTGTACCTACATGTAGTAATTGAATCTCTAATTGCATAATATGTACTTCCCTTGAGTTCATTTCCTTCCATGATATAGTACACAACATGAAAATATATTTTAATGTTATTTTTACATTGCATTTAAAATAACTGTCAGTGTGTTAAGCCCTTTCCAGACTCTTAAACTTCATTTAACAAAAACATGTTTAATACCTAAATATGGTCATGATGACATCACATCATGACCATATATAGGCACATCATGACTATATGGGGATACCACAGTTTTTTTGTCAACAAAATTTGATACAGTAGTGTGGAGAGGGCTTTAGAGAAATAATGAACACAAAATGAGTTAAATTTATATATTTATATCTGACATTTTAAGAAGATTATTATTAATTTTTCTTGTCTCCGATCTCATTCAGGTGTTGGATCATACCCATTTAGGCAAGACTTTTTTTGTACCTTGTTTGGCAAACCCACCGAATGCAAATATTGATTATTTCGAATAAAAGTAAAATTTTATTTTTGGCCAATTAGCACCCCCGTTGCCGTGAAAAGTTAGAAGTTTCAGAAAGAAATAAAAGTTTTTCTTTATTTTTATATTATGCCCTCCGCTGCCTTAAAATCTCCAAAGATAAGATATTTCTTCCTAATTATATAAATTTGAAGCATTTAACCATCCCATTTTACATTCACCAATCAAATTTTATTTTTATTTTCTCTTCCATCTGGATGTTTTTGGCAAAATATTTGCTATTAAAATAAGAAAACAAAATTTTATTTCAATTTTTATTCAGCCCTTCTCTGATGATCTTTAAAAGAAATAATTACTGATGTGAAACAAGGAATAAAAAAGAGTCTTGCCTTATCAGTGTGTGTCAATGTTTGGCTTTAGATAAAAGTTTGTGTGTTGTGCCCAAAAAGAAAAAAAAATATTAGAATAAAGAATCCATCCTAATAATACTAACCAGGACAAGAGTTAAGGGGCATTCACACTGAATTAGTATTAAAGGAAAATAAATGGTATAATATGATAATCAGAATTTTCAGATCAGAAAGCCTATTGAACCTATCAGATATTGAATCAGTATTTAAGGATAGGTACGTTTATTTAAAGTTTTGCTCAGCGCATTAGAAAAATAGTCTGAATTTTCAGATCTAATGTGAAATGCAGCTTTAATACTGTAAGGAGTTTTTTTAGCTCTAGTAACACTCGGCTGGTTGATTTATTAGTTGATTGATCTTATTTATCTCTGCACTGCACCTATTATACTGCCCTCATCAGAGCTTTTGAGATTATGAAAACTTGTTTGACCTAATGATAATGTTTCTCAGATTAAAAAGTGTCTTTTATAGTTAAAGAGGTTTTTCACATGTGTGCTATAATTTTCTATCCACACTGTCAACTTCATGTGACACCAAAGTGTGCTCTGCCCATAACTTAAAACCTCGAATTGAAGCCCAATGGGCTTAATCTCGAGATGAAGCCCATCTCAAATTGAAGCCCCCTCTTTGGTTTGCAAAATTTTCCTTGAAAAGAAGCCATCTCGAAAAGAAGCCCAGCGGCTTTTCAAAAAAGCATAGGCTTCTTTTCGAGATAGTACAGTACATACACTGTGCATGAATTTCAGAAAATAAAATAAATTAAAAACATGTTTGGTTTATACATTTTCATTTAGTTTAGGTGATTTAATGCCAGCTAAATACACTCCATAATACATGTTAATGTTACAATGACCTTATTTATTGCTAAATTGTACAAATTAAAAAAATTTACAGCATTCATTTTGAAAAGAAGCCCCCACTCTTTACTTTGCAAAAGTAGTCTCAAAAAGAAGCCCATCTCAAAAAGTAGCCCACCTCGAAAAGAAGCCCATCCAAAGTTGGCGAAAAAAAGACGAAGCCCAGGGCTTCAATTCAAGGTTTTACGGTATATAATTAGGTGCAGTACTATGACATCATAATGCCCATATGTTATGGCACATCACACAAAATAAAATTCGATAGGACAAATTTGTGTGAATATGTCCATATATGGGCATGATGATGTCATATTATACCTAAATATGGGCATATTACATCCAAATATGGCCATAGCACATTTTTGTCACATAAAATTTGATAGTGTGGACAAAGCTTAAGAGAATAAAATTTGACCTTTTTTTTGATTGTAGGAAGCTTAAGAGAATAAAATTTGACGTATTTTTTTTTTTTATTGTAGGACTACTTGGGAGAGACAGCAATGCACAAGGCGGCTAGGAGTGGCAGTATAGAGTGTTTGAAGCTACTGCAATCATTTGGAGCAATATCAAGGTACAGTATACAGTATGGATGGATGGATGGATTTATTTGGTGTAAACACTAAGGATAACCCACGGAAGTCTATAAAGAAGACTTATTTCCCGTGGGCTCCTTCTGGTGGTGATTGGGCAGAATACGGCGAGACAATCCCCTACTATTTTCCAATAGTGTACAGTGTTCTTTAACATGCACACGGACCATAATGGACCAACGGCCCTCCAGCCACACTGGACCAATGGCCCTCCAGCTGAAACACAAGGAGAGCAGCGATGGGAATTAAACCGGGGACCTAGATATCTCCACGGTTCAGTGCACACACAGTGGCTACCACCTGTTTAGCCGACTGAGCTAAGGTGCTCTAATACTAATAGATATTATTTTAACTGCATAGTGATTGTTGCTTGGCTCTGTTGTTTGCATAGGACTTTTAAGTTCCATTATTGTACTGTACTCTTAGAGCCGATGTTATCTTTTACCAGAGTATAAAACTGTAGGAGGTCCGACACTCAGGGTTTTGTTGGAACGCAGTCCTATCTAAAAAAATGTACTGTTTCAAACTAGAGGGCGTACTTCAAAAGAACGTAAATAGCGTTTGTAAATAGGGTTGCACTCTAAACCCCCCCCCCCCAATCTTGTGGTTTTACTTTTTTTAAATTTTCCATTGCTTACAAAATCAGGGTAGTCAAACCTCTTGCAGTTTAATACTCTTTGCTTTTTAATACTGTCATCACTTCATACAGCAAACTTAAGCAATTTACATTCTCATGTGACTATCATTTTGTTAATTGTTATCTGCTATGTGGTATAAAAAGGAGATCAAATATGGATTCATGCTTCATATCATCCCTCCTGCCTTGATGAATAATCAGTTATTCATTTGTATCCTCAAGCCTCATGAATATCCATTAACAAAAACAAAAAAATTAATTCCATGGCTCAGTAATGTTTAAAAAACTGAAATTTATGTACAATTATAAAATAATATATAGATATAAAATATAAATAGGATTATATGAATAAAAAGGAATCAAGATAAAAAGAAGTTGCTCTTGGGTTCTCAAGTCCTCAAATTTTTGCAAAAATTTTGAGCAAATGCAGAAAGGGGAGTTTGTAACTGGAGGCACATTGTACATGATGTAACAAGTTGCAATATTCATTTAAATATATTTCAGTTAACATTAAACATTTTTTTTTTCTTTAAAGTGTGCCGAATAACAATGGACATACTGCACTGGACTTAGCAGTGTCCTGCGGCCATGAGCAGTGTGCTGAGTATTTACAACAGACCATGAACAGTGTTGCCGTCCACTCTAATGGTCATCCCCTGGCAAACGGTCTGAACAGAGTTCAGGCTGGCGTGTTTGAACATGTTAATGGTCATACAGATGAATTTAATGTCGATAGTAGCATGGATCTACAAGCTAATGGTCAGAGTTGTTTTTTTAGCCGGAAGAGGACGATGATAGACAATGATGAAAATGGATCAAAGAAGGCAAGAACAGATGGTAGGTGTATTTTTAGGTGGTTTTTTTTATTTTTTATTTTTTATTTTCACTCAATATGTAAAGTCATACAAATTAACTAAGCACTTTGTACACGATGCACACATTTTTCAATAATCACTCACTGTTATTGCTAATTCCCAAGCTTTTTGCCATAAGCTTTAAAATCATTGTGGCATCCTGTAGATCTAGGAATTATCTAAAGGAGGGGGAATATTGGGCCACCCCTTTAAAATCTGATGACCCTTAATATATAGTTCATGATATGGATAAATATGCAACCTAATTCCGTACCTCTGGATTGATCCTTATTTCTAGTTGTCCCCTCTCCACTGGATCTCTCTTCTCCATATTTATCCCCTCCAAATCCCTTTTTTTTTCAGGTGGGAGGACTTTCCCCTGTTTTTTTTTTTTTTGGGTCCTTTCCATTTGGATTCCCCTTTGGATCCATTTCTGAATGAATCCCTACTTCTGAAGCTCCTCTCCCCACTGATTCCTCTTATCCAGATTTGTCCCCTCTGGGTCCTTCTTTTTTGGAGTCTTCTCTCAATGATCGCTGTTAACCTGCATGTGGTGACCCTGCTATGACTGTTCCAGTCAACTAATAACATCAACTAGAATACATCATTCGCAATTATTCGCTGCATTAACACCTCCTGTGATTATGGATCCTTTTTTGGAGTTCTCTCTCAGTGATCTCTACCTATCAGATCCCTTTCCATTGGCTCCCTCTCTGAATCTGTCTTTGGGTCCTTTCTATTTTGATTCCCCTTTGGGATATTCCCTCTGTGTATCTATCCTTTGCATCCACAATTGAAGGTATGCTAGCCCTAGTAAACTAAATCACACCACACACCCTACCTCAATTGACATTGTTAATACCATTTGCTTACACCTTCTAACATCAGTCATTATAGATGGTGTAAAGCCGGGCACTCGCTGCTGGCGCGATTCTATGAAGAACACAATGACGCGTTCGCAACGGATCATTATAATGACGATCTGTTTAGACTGCCACCAACTATCAGCTGATGGCATCGCGTTGGCTAGCGCTTACAGGGAGTGAAGTCAGACTTGTTGTACGCCGGTCGTACAGCGTTAGTGCTTGTGAGTGCCCGGCTTAAGACGGCTTGTCATGTCCACGGAATAACATGTGGCCAGTCTTTTAATGCACCGCCATCTCATTTCTATAGACATTACAACAGCGGTCAGCTGTGGCTTGACCGCCATCAGTCACGTTGATCTTCCCGACGAGTCCATGATGACCGAATCAACTTTAAAAAATAATATTGAAGCTATGGAGATGGAGCAAGTTCCTCGACGTAAACCAGCTCGATGGAGATGTCAGGCTTTTGTAATATGAATCTCGTAAAGTCTTCACAGAAATTCAACCAGCATTGTCATCAGAGAAACTCCAAAACATATCTTTAGTGTGGTCTGGTCTTGTGCTTTTTGTGGTGCATACAGTAACTGTTTGCAAGATAACTCATTATAATGCAGTGCATCCTCCAATTCGAGACCCTTTAATTCCAATACCCTTCTAATTCGAGACTACTTTTTCGAAGAATCAAGTAACAATCTTCAATCTATTAATGCTATATGCTAACACCATCTATGTGGAAACGGAACCCTGAGACCACTGAAAATTTTCAGGTCCCAAAGATGGGCTCGAAATGGAGGGCAAACTGTAGCCATTTCTTAAAATCTATTATAACATGTACACTAAATATCTAATATTCTATCAATTTAATAACTGTAATTGAATTTGTATTGAACAAACTTTTAATCTGTGTATGCACAATTTCAAAGGTAATTGTAATGGATACGGTAGTAGAAATTGGACTCGATGAACAATTTAGAAAAAAAGTATAATTTTTTTGCATACTATATTGTGCAAACTGTAAATTGTTTATATGTAAATTTAGAGTTACTGTATTTTATTTTATACTTATTTGGTATTTTATTCTCTTTTTTTTTTTTATCTGGCTTAACACTTTGATGAAGCTTGTGCATTCTTACTTAGATTAGTATTTTACAGATCTTGTACAGTACAGTATATTGACTAGGTGTTATAAAGTGGTAGAGCGAAGTTCAGTACAGTAGCTTGCAAAGTACAGGGTTCGAATCCTAGGATTACATAAATGCAAAATTCATCTCAACTATCCTGCTTTACATTTATTTTTGTAGATTATGAACAAAATCTTCAATTGCTTTTCATATCATTGTGTATTATTTGTATTTTTAAACAAAATTTAATGACTAAATACATTATTTTACTACAGTACATGAAAAGTCCAAGCTGGTACATCTTGGTCCCATAGAGTTCAGTCGGGTGCCAAAATGTTAGTGTGTTTGTTCCATTTTTAAATTTTAATTGGGAAAAAATGTTTCAGTTACAGTATTTTACATGTATTGTAATATACAACAAACAACAGTTTTGTATTTCTGCAGAGGGGACTGCATTTCTTATATAATTTTGTTTGTCTGAACAACATCTAATGTAATTATTATAGATGTTCTCAGTATTGGTCCGAATAACTCTGTTGAGGACACAACAGTTGAAGAGGAACATATGGAAGATGGCGCACCTCGGGTCAATGAGAATGCGATGAACCTTGTCCATCGTCCGATAACAAACCAATATAGGACCCTCCGAGGACATTACATTTGATAAAAAGTACTGTATCTAGACTCAGAAATTATGAGATTTTGAAGACATTATGAGAGATTAATAATACTTGCCATCATCTACTGTTTCTACCTTTTATATTTTATAAAATATTTATAATAGATCTGTTTGTTTTATATTTATTTATTAGTTTTTTTGTTTATGTATGTTAGTATGTATAGTATTTATATTGTTTGAATGTTTATTTTTATTTTATTTGTCACTATTTATTGTTCATAGATTTGATAACATCATTGTATCAATATTAGTCTTGCCAGATTAGAACATAATGCAGAAAACTCAACTGTTATTGTATATATCAATTTGTTTGGTCCATTTTAACTGCAAATGCACCGCCGTGAAAATCACACTATCTCTTAACCATAGCGCTTCTTCAAAAACATTGACTGTTTTTACTACAAAAACCATAACTCAAAAACTAGAGGTCAGATAAATTAATTTGAAACAAGTTTATAGAAGGTTGTAAATATAGCTCTTGTAAAAAATTTACAAAATATTTTTTTTCAAATATTTTGCCCCGTCATTTTTGGGTTGAATTACTATGTATAAGTGATATCAGTATGTTTTCAGTGGGATTTGAGCTGGCTTATGAGGAGATGTTTCTTTACGTCATAACTTTGCCTACACTAATCCGAATTTTCTTGTAATCAGTTATATATAAAAATTAATCTGATTATATAAAATCTTCTTCCATCATTTTTTTCATTCTTAAGGGCTTTCAATAGCGTTTTTCGTATAATGGAATCGTCCAAACACTGCGCCGTGAAGCGTGCTCAATCTGTTCATTTTTGCCTTTCTTACACGCGTGCAGTATTAACCATATTTTGTTACGTGGTCAAAACATCCCAAACAAATTAATATGCCTTGTGTAAAAATAATTTAAAAAAAATTTATTTATGCATGTGTCAAATTATAATTTTTTTATTACTTGTGTTTATTGTTATTTTCCTTAATGATTGATTTATATATGATATCTGTTATGTATTGTTATGTAAATCAATGCATAATTTATGTATTCTATATTTCTATAATTCTATTTTATGTACAGTACATTTTTCATTTACCTGTTTACATACACTGTTAGTTAAAACGCAACAATGGCTTGCCATACAGTGCAGCATTTAGATGTACAGTGTTTAATCATTTTTTACTTGCCTTTAAAAATTCCACTTTCTTTTTTATGCATGCAGATTGCCTTACTCCCCTGCAGTTCACAGATAGCACGGTCCCAGGACATCCATTGGCTGCTCAGCCAGCCCCACCACAGGCAGCCAATGGTAGTGCAGCCAATGGTAGTATACCTAACACTAACGGAACCCACGGTCTGTTAGATGTTAACTGCAACTCAGAAACCAATGATATGCAAGTTGATAGAAATGAAGATGCTATGTCGAATGAGAGTCACTTTATGAATGGTGTGGACGCCACATCTGTACATGGTAACCGTTCCAGCCCAATTTCTAGTATGGTTGAACATCAGAGGTCAGTGGAACAGGCTCAGGGTTACGACAGTGTTATGTACGATTCCTTGTACGGAAGCACACCCTTCTGCCATGCTTATTGATGTAGGATTTTGATTACTCTTATCACACTACGTTCGTGTTTGTACACTTTTAGCTTGATATGATAAAAACTTGAACAAGTGGATTCAAAGGTGGGGAGGGGGGGGCAGCTATATTTATTTATTTATTTTATACATACTCCTGCTTTGCATATGCTGCGCATTAAAATGCCAATTTTTAAGGACTTTAGACTTTCCGCGTTGTTATGGGAACTGTACTTTAAAGTGAATTTCTAAGCAGCAATGGAAGTAATTGTTCTGCTTCAATTTTGAATATAGTTATTAATAGTTTTTTTCTGGACAATTTTTAATATTTTTTTAATTTTGTTTATTTTAGATGCATTTTGTGAATACTAGATTTTGTTTAACTAGATAATATGTTTTTATTCCCATAGCTACAATGAGACTTTGTCTAATGGACAATTTAAATTATTGTTTACAGTTGTTTTGAATGTAATTTATTAATAGTATTTCAGTTATTTTTTTCTGGACATTTTTTTAAATAATTACGATTAATTAAAATTCACAAAAAATTATGTTGATGCAGACGCGTTTTGTAAATATTAGTTTTTTTTTTTAATAAAAAGTTTGTGTGTGACGCTGTGTTTGCAGTAAAATCATGGCAGTTTTATCGCCATGATGATAATCACTTTTTTTTATGCTTGAAAATTTTGTAAATTTGTATAAAAAGCAAGGAACGCCTGAAAAGATGTTTTTGGATGATAATCTACATGTAGCTTCTAAGTAAATTGTGATTTTAAATCCAGTATAATATGATCAAACTGACTATGGTATACGACACATTCCGCTAGGTTGGTCACATGATGTATAGTGGGTATCAATTGTAAACAGGCAGCGTGAGTGTTGCTCGGTTATAGGAAAATGTGTGGCTTCTTCGGAGTGTAAAGCACATATTTGATGTTGAAGAACGTCAGTTGAAATGCCAGTAAACTATAATATATTGATTGGATATTGAACTTGAGAATTTTTTTTCATAATGGTTTGCTAATGCTCTAAAAGATACTGGCCACAAACCCTGAGATTTTTCGAGAAATGCTAGGCCTAGGCCCCTGCATCTATGACCTGTTTGGGTATGCACAAGAGTCTTCAATCCGCGAACTGCGATTTTGACACTACGATTTCTAGGCTAGCTAAGGTTTACGAAGAATCACATAAACTCCAAAGCATGCAAAGCATATTGAACGCTAGAATAAGTAAATGAACACTATATGTGAACAATCATAGTGCCTTTCCTTGGTAGTTAATTCTCGCGTTAATATTGGCGGTTGGTTTACGCTACCATAACATTACCCTTTCCTATTAAAAACACTGATCGCACTGTAAATTCTGCAGAGTTATACCCACTATAAGGTCAGGTGACGGGCTGTAAACTAGCCTGGAGGAATGTGTCCACACTGTTTTGTTGTGACATCTACACTTAAGTTTAGTACTGTAATTATAAGGACAATGATATTTATTTGAAAACATTTGCACGCAGAGAACGCTATCTTGTTTATAAGATCTTAGGGTATAATTAAACACTATTTTGAACTGTAAAATTCATTCATGCATTGGAGTTTTTTTTTGTTTTTTTTAATGTGTATTATGTATCAATACCGTCTAAAAATATGACAGTAAAATGCTAGAAGATGCATAGTGGCGTATCTATGAGTATAAACATTGGGAAGGGGAAACAAAGGTTAAAAGGTGGGGGAATGAGGATTAAGTAAAGGAGGTGCTAGCTGGGAAATATTAGGTTATAAGCAATTTTTAACTTTAAGTGTAATCCTTTTGCTCAGCAAATTTCCAGTATGAGGCATCTTGGGATGCAAGCATTTCCCCACATCACCCACACCCCCCCCCCCTTTTGCCACCACCACCACCACTACCCCTAGAACTATTACTTGCTTATGTACTTATCTATTACAATATGTATTTGATGATGTTATATATTTTCGTAATGTTCAATTTGTTGCTAGGTTTTTATTTATTTATATATTTATTTATTGAACATATTTATACAGGATAACATATCAGAAAAGTGTAATAGCCTGTTTTACATAATGGTCCTGTATTTAATAATAAAGTGTAAATGTTTAAGATTTTTGTTTTTACCATGCTCTGCTTTTGTATACAGTATAGAGTAATGTAACAAAATTTTAGTGCTTTTATGTAAAAAGTAAAGTATTAAGACAGCGAAAATTGTTAAATACCATATTGGACATAACAGTGAAAGTCTTTCGTCATCGTATGAGTTGTACTGATATTAAGTACTGTAAATTTTAGCTGTTTTTTTTTTTTTTTTTTTAAGTGGTGGTTAGAAGTTGTCGTAAGTTGATCCTTAATGTGTAACATCTTGTATAAAGCCCTGTCCAGACTATCAAACTTTGTTTCCCATATATAGTCATGATGTGCCCATATATAGTCATGATGTGCCTATATATGGTCATGTGATGACCATATTTAGGCATGTGACATGTTCTTGTCAGGTCTGGACAGAGCTTAAGAGTTGTCCTATAAATAACTTTTGAGTGTGTATAAGTGTTTACAAACAGACTGCATCTCATGCTTATCAAGTGGTTTGTGAATAAAATATTTTTGTTTATATATGACTTCGGTATGACATACTTTGATTTGTTATAGATGTAAAATATTGTATAGTATTGTCTGGGTGCTATTAGTTTCACCATGAAGGAATATTTTATTCCTCCATGGTTTCACAGATGTTTTGGTTTAAAACATGTAAACGTCTTTAAAGTGTTTTAAAAACAAGTTCTATTTCTTTACAAATGTTTTTTTGCATAGTTTTGTTTTGTTGCATTAAAAATAATAGCTGTTAATATAGAGTATGTTTTGATTCAAAATTAATTGTATTGATGTGTTCTGATTGATTGATTGATTGATTGATTGATTGATTGATTGATAGATAAATGTACTATGTAGTGCAGTACGAAACCTAGTACTAGTAGTTATAGTTATGGTGTAGTTAATAGTAAACAATGTTCTTTTGATTTTATCCTTTCTTCAATCATCATGAATGACACATTATTTGATTTAGTAATAATTTTCAGTTGTTTGGATAATTATTTACTTTGAACAACCTAATTATATTGTTTAGATATAGAGATTTGATTTTTTTACAAAACTGTGTACAAACTCTAAATGGACCTTTTTCGCTTAAGCTCTGTCTACACTATCAAATTTTGTGTGACAAAAAAGTGTGATATGCCCATATATGGGCATGATGACATCACACCATGACCATATATAGGCATAGCATTACTATATATGGGCTTGTCACATTTTTTTGTCAAAGTAAATTAATAATTAAATAAGTAAATAGAGCTTTAGTCCCGCCCCTTGGATATTGTTGCTAATGTCCCAAAAAACGACATAAGCCTGGTTCTCACGAGAGCCCTAGTATCCGGATCGGGAGCTAACCGTTAGCGCCAGCGTGAGAACGCCCGATCGGTTAGCGCTAACCGTTAGTGGTATCCGGATACGCTAACGGTTAGCAAGCGCTATCGGTTAGCAAGTTGAAGGCGTTTCTACCATCAACCAATCACACGTACGCGTTTACAATTTCCAGTTTCTTATTGGCCAGTGATTTGATCATATTGTTGGTATCCAGATCGGGATTTTCTCGCATGGCAACTATCGGTTAGCGGGATCCAAATCCTGCTAACCGTTAGCTGCCGCCTGAGAACATAACCATACTGTTAAAACGTACGCGAACATGTGCGTTTTGTGGGTGAACACATACGCATGCGTTTTGGACATGTGCGTGTCCCTAGCACTGTACTGGTTGTTCAGTTGTTAAGTTTGATTGACACCCTGGAAATGGTCCATTGCAGATTGTCTATTGTAAAGACGACATACAAGTCCAGTTTTTTTAGATGTATTTCTATAATGTTTTGTTGCTCTCTAATGTATTTAATTTATATCGTATCTCTGCTAACTGAACCTCTTAAACCAATTAGAACTTTGTAAAATGCTTTGCAATAAACTGAAAATAAGTAAAATGTCTAACAGACTATTCACTCTATAAATTCTGTCGGAAATATTTTCAAATGTATAAAATACATTTTGCATCAAATTGTACTAAAAACACAAAAGCTCGCATTATATTAGTAATCAAACACATTTAATCATCAATTAAAATTTACAAAGAAAAAGTAAGATACAACATCTTAATACGATAAGTATAATACATAGGCCTACTCCAATTAAGTATCGAAATGCACGCCAGTGTCGGGATTCAATATTTCGACATTATTTATGTCATCAGGAATAATAATGATGACATAATTAATGTCGAAATATTGAATCCCGACACGATGGCGTACATTTCGATACTTGGAGTATGTATTATACTATCTTATCTGAGATTAATGAGTGGACCTTTCGGTTTTTGGAAAACATCTTAATACTGTAATTACGTTAGAAATTGGGATCAGTGGTTTGTTAGTGGAGAAAATGGCATCAGTTTGAACGCATTTTGCAACGATAGCAACGGAGTAGTGACGTAACACTGTAGTGCAGTACTCTATTTTTATGTTAGTCTAACTTGTAATGTAGTAGACTGCTGTTATAAGCCTATAAACAAATACGATGTAGAGACGCTCACCGAGGGGTAATCAGAAGCATGTTTAATAGACCGTATATTGCTGTCTATAATACTGTATTTACATATAGGCCTACAGTATACCGTAGGCCTAGTTTTCAAAATGCATGTTTAAATAATGGATATCATTAGGTCATTGGAAGAATATTTTGTTCTTGAATGCAACAGCACTATTGAGCATTAATTCGTTGTCTTCTTCGTCTGATGTTTAAGCCATGCGACACCGGAAAGCTTACCCCCGCACATCTCCAATTGTATGGAAGAACTCGGCGTCTAAAAAGAACAAAATATGGGAAATTCAGATAAGAACCTAATACAGTGACACCTACGACAAAATACTCTATGGCGCAAAATATAAAATTTAAGATAAACATTATTTTGTCATGACCACGAAACAAGGTGTGCATGAAATTTGGTTTTCTTGATGCTTAACCTACAGTACATAAATACATAGTTACATGGTTTTCCCTTTTCGCCTATCTTCTACCCCGTCCCCTCTCCATTTGGCCTGTTCTTACCAGAGGTACATGAATAACTGCCGTTTACAGCTGCACATATGCTATTTTCTGGACAAGGATTTGACTTGCAAGGGTCTTCGTTTTCACTAACGGCATCTTCACTTGTGGCTAAAACAATATCAATGACTTTTATTAACATCAACATGATACAGTCAAAAGTACACAAAAAAGCCTACATTATATAAAGAAATTATGAGTGTAGGCCTACATTTAGGTCGGACGTAAAACGTGCGACATTTCCTCATGTCGCCATAATTGGATGAAGTATGTTATTTTGAACATTGTCCAAACAATTTTTAAAAATTTCTTTTTTAATATTGTTTTGCAAGAGAGGTTAGTGCCAAAATCAGATGACCCCCATTAAAGCGGCAAACGTCTGCTCATAAAGAAGCAATTCGAAATTGGCGATGTCATTTTGCATGTCATTAAAACAGTAATTCTTATCGATCATTGTAACATTAACAGTAAAATGAAATTCAGAATAAAAATTTAAAAGCAGTGTAAGTTAATAGTGGTGGTGATTGTAGTCAGTGTCATAGTCGGATTTTCACACAATGTGGTACAATTCCTGACCAACTAAGTTACCCATTTTTAACATATTTTGCGCATGTTATCATGGGCATCGATCATGACACTGACCCACTTTTCAAAGTAGGGGGTTATCACATCGATTGTCTCCCCCCCCCCCCACACTTTTCACCAATCTTCTATAATTAAAACCCCACTTTTAAAAGCGAATGGAAAGAATAACAATTAAGCATGACTCATGAATTTTTTCTGTTCACTTTTCTAAGTGCGCTACGTATTTTCCGGATCAAAACCGAATGAAAACGCAATTGTATATACATTTCGTAACCATCTCAGAAACCACTAGGTCGATTTTATGGGTGCAACGGTTATCAGAGGCTGAATTTATTGTGAAAACAATGTACTGAACGTTGTTAAAATTGGAAGCGTGTATACTTATTAGGCAAATATTTTTACAAACTCAAAAGTGCACAATTTCTACTATAAAGTATTTATTCCTTTTGTATATTATTATGACCCGTACGTAATAGTGTTTAATATTATCTACATACATAGGATTACTGTTTTTCCTAATTTCAAAAAAATTATAGTCATTTGAATTGTATCTAGCCATTATTAAACAATAATTATACAGCCTTTGACACGGATATGGCTATCTATTTCGATTAAGTTTACAAACTCCAGTGTTGCGTTGACGCAATCTCTCAATGACGTCATATTAATCAGTGGCGGATTCAAGTGGGGCCGAGTCGACCCTAAATTTTTCGAAATAATTTTTTAAAAATGGAAAAAACAAAGGAAAATTAGAATTAGAATTTAGGTCTGAGAGTGCCATTTCCGGCAATCTAGGGGTGTCATAATCATAAATTTTCTTTCCTCAGCCCCAACCATGGTGGGGCAAGGTGATCTACTTTCCCAAATTGTGCAAGTCCCTCCCTGTCCCCCCATTTTCTTTTCTGGAGCTGATAATGATAAATTAAGTAAATCACCTTTGTGTTTGTGAAATCAAAATGCTTACTAATGTTTTGTGTGCTTCCTATTTCCCTAGTCTTCTTCGAATATAAATTAGACGGTATTATTTCCACTCACAGTAGTGTAGTCGCAATATTACTTTCACAAAAGTGAAATTCAAAAAGAGGAGTAAAGCAAAAACCTCTTGATTAATTTTAAAAGTACTGTTCATGCAAAAATACTAAATTAATGACTGTTTTAAGTTTATCTTATTTGTTTTTCATGGTTCGAATTTTAAATACGTTACAAGCTAATCAGTAGATAATAAATCATTATTTTTATGAATGTTAGTTTGCACGAAATATATAAGTGGGCATAATTATGACTAAAAGGGTAATTTTAAAAATTTTTATGATGAGTATTTTAGTGGCAGATTCAAGGGGCCCAGCCGGCCCACCATCCCTAATTTATTTATTTTTTCCTGAAATTTAAAAGTGGAGAAAAATGAAAATTATATTCAAATTCAGTCTGAGAGTGCCATTTCCGACCAACAGATGTGCCATAATCATAAACTTTCTTACCTCAGCCCCAACCATGGTGGGGCTGAGGTGGTCTACACTCTCCATTGCCCAGCTCTATTTCAAATTACTGGATCCACCACTGGATATTTTGAAACTTCGTATCAAAATAAATGTTAATTGCATTGCTTAAAATCAATTAAAAGGCTATTTGCGCCAGAGCTTCCGGGGGCCTTCGCCACCTGGTCCCCAACCAAGGCTTGGGCCTACGGCCCAAGGCTTTATTTAAAAAAAAATGAATGAAAGGAGTTTCATTCTCCACGAAATCGCGTCGGCCTCCGGCGGCCGTTGGGTGCAGTGAATCCAAGGCTTTAGTGTGCCTTTTAGTCGACATACTGCAACCTAACTGTTAATAAAAATAATTATAAGGTACATATGACATGACAATTTGTAGGCCAACTCATGTGTAGTTAGAACTACAGGATTAAGACTAACCTGCGCGCAAGCACACCTCCCAACGCCTGCATCCTCGCGACTGAAAGAAATATCATTGAAAATAAAAACAATCGAACCATCTTCTTCCCAAAAAATGTCAATCTGTCAACAGAGAAAACAAAACACATGCTTTAATTAAAACATTAAACAAATCATAAAAGTCTTTCGAAAAACAAGAAAAAATACACTTCCACATTAAACATTCAAGTAAAATTTTAATTTTATTTATTCGAATAAAAGCCCCGCTTTGAATATATGGTATAATTTAATTATCGCTTACCAAAATTATATTATTCTTGTGCTGGAATACAAACTATTATTCTTGTGCTGGAATACAAATTTATAGTATGCTGACTACCTTTTTATATAAGAGCTTTTTAAAAATAAACAATAAACCCCAAAAATTATTCAAAATATGTTGGAAAACATTAACAATTTGAATGTTTTTAAACGCTATGTTGTACAGCTGATTGGTTGATAAGTTTGATTGACACTTTGAAAAGGTCAATTATTTTGTTTATTAATAGGTCCATGGTTTAGCTGTCCTTCATCTTATAGTTATTTTGCTTGTTGTGACCGAATAAAATACGTCAACATTAATTATGTTATTATCTAACCTTAATAAACATTTTTTATGGATTATCCATATTTATGAGTACTATGGAATTAAATATTATATCTTAGTTTAAAGATGAATTTGGTACAAATGAATTTTTATATCTACAAAGTGATGTTCTAGGAGGCAAAATTCTGATACCAGCTCTGTTGTAATTGTAATCAGAGTGAGGATGTGTAGGATCTTTCATATCTTATGCAATTTAACGGTCACAGATTTTTCATATATTGATATTATATCAAATGAAGTCATTTTTATATCAATAAGTAGATCAATTTTCAATTGGTCTATCACAGTTATTTACGGGATTTTTAGTTATTAAAAATGTAAACCATAATAACAATAACAACAACAACAATAATAATAATAATAATAATAATAATATAAATAATAATAATATTAATAATAATAATATTATTATTATTATTATTATTATTATTATTATTATTATTATTGATAGTTATTGTTATTGTCGTGATGGAATAGATAATAACTGGATTATTATTATTATTGTTACTCTTATTATTATATTTTGTTCTTCGAAATAATACATATTAATTTTGTTATTATTATTATTACTATTATTAATTATTTATTATTATTATTATTATTATTATTATTATTATTATTATTATTATTATTATATAAAGAAACAATACTGTAGAACTACGACAGAACGGACGAATGACAAGCGAATAAGAGATACGGGTGAAAACCGGACCAATGTGGGTAATATTGTTTCTTTCTTTCTATTTATTTAGGCACACAATACATGTGCCAAGGATTGTCAATAGCGAATATATCACCAAGGTAATTTAACAAAAGGACGCACATCTCCGCTCTCGAACATAGCGCGTGCGTACAGTCCTTTGATCTTTACTGTGGCATCGACAATCCGATACTAGTTGCGAGTACAGCCGTCAATTATTAGTCTATGCGTGCCATTCGTTTTATGGTGTTAGTTTTTATGTTATTAATTTTGGGTACTTCGCAATGTCTGTTACATTTGATTTTTTTTTTACCGCAGCTTGTTAAATGCTTCTATAAACTGGTCAAGAATATTCCTGGAAATTGTAGAATTGAACTGCATAAATGACCAGATTTTAACGAAAGACCACTTTACAGGCAGATAACATCTTATTTTATAACAAGATTCCGGTCGGTGTTTTCTGTCCACGAACATCTGAATTAACTGTAATCTGTCTCTTATACACATCTAGATGTGTATAAGAGACAGAGGGACGCACGTGCGCCTAGAATGTCGATGCCCGAGTTATAACCTTTGATGTCCCGAGATGTGCGTCCTTTTGTTGAATTACCTTGATATCACTGTCCTACTTGTAGGTGACAATCCCTTACACAAGACAAACATAACACACACGATGCTTTAAACAAACTAAATCTCAATATGAGATTTGGGGAGTGCAGTTGTTTTGGTCTTGAGAAAAAATCCTGCAACTGGCAGGAATTGAACCCAGGACCCTAGGATTGGAAGGCGAGCATCTTAACCACCAATTTATTCAATTCCACTCCATTAAATTTAATTTGAGGGTACCCTCCATGAGTGTGAAGTATGCATCTCTGTCAAGTAGCCATGCGATTAAATCACCTTTTTAAAATATAATGTACCGGTAACTGTATACAGCAGGCCATCCAACTTCAATTGTCTATTCATGCCCGCTTATCAACAAAAACTCTACTTTATTTTCCCAAAGTCTACTTGAATGTGCGAACTGAGTGAGATTCTTAGGGAAAAGCCCCTTGTGGGGTGCAAGGCATTAATTTGAGTTTGTGTGTGATTGCTTAGGCTATTTAGCATGGCAATTTGCTGATAAGTTTACGCTTATAAAAACTTTTTAATTTTACAAAAATTAGAGGGGCGTACGCACCTTACGCCCCATCTAAATCCGGATCCGCCACTGAGATGATATAACGATTACAACGACTTTGAATATTTTATTGAAAAGTATTAATTACAATTCTTTTTCTTTATTACATGTATTTATAAAAAAAATATTAATAATATTAATTATAATTATCGTTATCGTGGTCATTATTTTTCTTCCCTTAAATTTTGAAAAGGACTTCACCTAATGATTTTAATAATGGAAGATTCAATGACTATCATAATAATTTGTTTAGCCTTGTGATTGCTTTTATTATACTGTAATTAAGCCAAGTTAGTGTACCGCTTTCTGGTTAGTTCTACCACGGAGGAGCGAATTCCTCCATGGTTCTCCCATTCTACGTTATTCCACGTGACGTCACCATATATGAGTCACAAAGGTCACAAGGGACAGGCCATGAGTGACGTCAGCTTTGACAACATTATTAATCAAGAATAGAGTACAACAAGGGAGGTAGATCTGATTTTTCAAGGATTTTTATTCGCTTTATTTATATACTGTTAGGGGGAATCTGCTGTGTTCAGTACTGAAATTTAGTTCATAGATATGTCTACACCTGCTAGGAGGCGATTACTGAGAGATTTCAAAAGGTTTGTCGTGATTTAAACCGTAATTTCTTTGTTTAGTATTCTGTCTTTTTCGCGATCAGCTTGGCTTAGGCCTAGGCTAGCCTAGGCCTGGCCGACGGAAGCGTAGGCAAACGGTAGTAAGTACGTTCGAGACGGACTACCAATCTTGGGTCATGTCTATTTTTAAATTATATAGCCTTGCCTAAGACTACAGTATGTTAACTCGGAAGTTGAAATGATAATGTATATGTTGAACTTGAATTTGAAGTCTTTTTTTTATTTTTATTGAAGTAGTAGTACTAGGCCTAGGCCTAGTAGTAGGCCCCAAAAGAGGCCTAGCCTAGACCTACTCTACTCATTTTTCTTGTTTGTTTCAGACTTATCAAACATAGCAAAGCCTTAGCTAGGCCTAGCCTAGGCCAATGTGGCTGATGTAATTACAAGTAGTATTACAAATTGTATCGTATAGGTTGCCTAAACTAGCTAGGCCTATGTCAATTATACTGTACCACCAGTAGCTACCATCACAAATCCAAAACTGCGGAAATTCCCAAGTGTTAATGTTATATGTTTTTATTATTTTCTTGTTTTTTATAAGTAAAAACACCACAAGGCACTTTATAAAGCAACTAATAGACTTCAATCGTGATCGCGGACTCATTGAGCCCCAAAAACAAAAAACTTGCTTTTGTTTTTTTTAATTTTATAATTTAGCAAACTTATTTTTGTAAAGATTAGTAGAGAAGGGCAGAGAAAAACAATTGTTTTCTTATTTAGCAACTAGGTTTGCATGCAAACAGATTTTTATGACCAAATATAATGCAACTATGGATATAAATAGACATTTTTATGCAATCAAGTTTACAGTAGTACTTCCATACTGTATAGTATATTAATTGCACGGATGATATCTCAAAATTCAGCTGAAATTTGTGCGGAAAATTTCTAGGAAAATAGGTGCGCGGATTTGTAAATACTGCATAAATAGCATTGTTTATATTAAGGTAGATTAAAGCCTAATTTTGGGCAAAATCTCCATTGAAATTGGCCCTTATTTTCTGAAATGCGCGGACAGATTTCTAGGTGAAATTTTTGCGTGGAGGATACATTCTCCGTGCAGTCTTTACTATACAGTCTGGCAATACTTTACAGTAGTTGTCTTCACAAAAAAAAAATTGGATAAAGGTGTAGTAGTCCAACTTTGCTAATCTACTGTAAATCAACACAATCAATCAATCTTTATTTTCCATCATAATTTAAAAAAAATACAAAACAAAAGATGGAGGAAGTACTATACAACAAAAGCAAGGCCTGACAAAGTGTTGTAACTATCTTAACAAAAAAAAACAACAAAGAAAATAATTTGCAATATACTGTAGGTATCCCCTCCCTCCCCCTCTGAGAGTGTACAAAAAAATGTTTCATGTTTGCTGTTTTCTAAATTTTAAATGTATTTTTTTTTTTTTGGTAATTTTAAAATTAGTCCTGAGAAATTAGGTTTTTGATTAGTGTGTTGATAATTTATATGTCACTAGTAATTTAATTTGAATATTTTTAAAATAATTTTTAATCACCATGTCTGGATCATTTATAAAAACTAAAAATTAACACAATCAAATGTTGATTTTTCCTTTCTTTTAAATTTTCAGATTACAGGACGATCCCCCGGCTGGTGTTAGTGGTGTTCCATCAGAAAACAACATCATGTTATGGAATGCAGTTATATTTGGGTAAGTTCCCCCACCTTTGCCAAAAAAGGGAGGTACAGAGTGTACAGTACCTGGGCAAAGTGGGAAAGAAAGTATCCTGTCCAGTATATTGAGATGCAAACAAATATAATGAGACTAGGCCCTGTTTCTGTTGGCATGATAAAACGGTTATATAACCGTTTTTATTTAACTATTTTTATTTTGTCAACATAAACTGCACCAGATTAAAATAAACAGTTAAAATGGCGTGTAGAAAAACACGCAATCGATTCAGTGTTTGCACAACAAATAAACGTTTATTGTGGTGTACTTTTCAACAGCAACACATTAAATGGTTATTCATCATTGATGTTGTGACCTCAAGTCAAACCTTAGATTCTTTGTTTGTTTTTGATCGCTAATCGCGAAGCGACAATTGTTACTGTACATATGACATTAGTAATACAGCATTGCTGATAATATCTGGAAATATCTTATTTTTCTTTTTTCGCGCACAAAAATCAGACGATAGAAAGGTCATTTACACACTTCCGACCTTCAAAAGCATTATGGGTAATGTGTCGTCATACTCTCCCCGACCACCCAGCGAGATAACTGGTTATTTTATAGCAAAAAATTCAACAACACGATGGACATATGTTTACAAATCAATTTAGCTTGGCCAAAAAAATATCTGGTATCTTTCCAAATTGAACAGAAACAGGCCCTAAAGCCTTGGTGCAGACTATCAAATTTTATTTGTCAAAAACATGTGACATGCCTAAATATGGTCATGATGACATCAAATCATGACCATATATACAGTATACACATGATGACTACTGTATACAGTATATATGGGCATACCAACAGAAACCAAAGAAAATTTGATAGTGTTGGCACTAGTTCTCTTATCTTAATGTGCTTCACATTATCATTACCCCACTTAGCATTGAATTGTATTGGTTAGGATGTCATTTGGAAGGGCAGATTCAGGGATGTGTGGGTTAGGGGGGTTCCGTAAGGGCACCTTGCCCAGGCCCTAACTAAATTTGTGAAAAAAAAAACATGGTAGCGCTGAGGGGGTGTGGGTCCACCAGTGATTTGAACTCAGAGCATGTAAATAACAGTCAATTTGTAACATACATTAACTTGGTTCTAAGGTGTATCCATTAGCAGTTTGGATTTGGGTTATTTCATTCAATTCTAGTTTCAATTCAGAGGTTTGGTGCAGGGGTTTTGCTTCTGCTTTTCACCCTTGACGTTTAATCTATCGCTGTGTATTTCGCTTGTGCCCTTACTGTGGGCAAGACACTTTACCTACGGTTGAGTCTCTCCACCCATGAGTACAAGTAGGTACCCAGTACTAGGTTGAAACACAAAAATGCGCTGATTACAGATGCAGAACTATGGAGTTGTACCCAGTGGCCTGAGTTTGTGTTCCATAATAATGTGCTTGATCCAAAGGTGGTGGGGGAGCGGGAGGGGTGTAATAATGCTAAGCGCATAGAGGTCTCTTATATATAAGTCAACAATTATTATTATTATTAATATATGTTATGGTTGTTGATCTAAAATGTATCAAGATCTGATGCTAATATGTATGTATGTATGAGAGAATTATAATTTTTTTTTATTTCCTTCCTTTTTTGGCTTGTTTTGTTCTGTGCTCTTTTTCTCGTGTGTGTCTTATTTTTGTCTTTTTTTTTTTTGTTCTGTGTTTTTTTTTTCTTGTCTCTTCAAGGCAGCCCTACACAAGCTCCGCTTTCTGGGTTTTCGCATCTTAATCTTGGCTGGTTATTTATCATATTGCATTATCATTTTTGAGAAATAAATGTTCTTTTGAACTTGAACATGTATGGCTGTGAAATCATTGAATTGCATCAAAATGCTAGAAGAAGTTGTCAGAGAAGAACGCAAAAGGTTAAACTGAGACATTGAACAATTCTAGATACTTCTACAGCAGTTGACCTGTGAAGCGAGCTTCTTTATGTTTTTGTTAACAAATATTCATAGCTATTTTTAAGATAATTGAATTGTTTTTGTTAAGGAAACATAACCATTGAAGATGATGTATGTTTTATCAAATCTAATATACAGTATGATAGTTTAAACCCCTAACCATACTGTCAGTTTTTATGTTAAAATATGGTATTAATAATCATTATTAACCAATATTAACAATTCACCCACATACTGTACTATATTTGTCACATAAAACTCAATATATATTTTTCTTTTCGTTATTTTTTTCCTAGTCTTGGTTTTATTTTTTAATAAACGTCTTCTCTTTTCATGCTTTCTACCATTGTAGTAAAGGTGTATTTTTTCACATATAAAATTATTAATATGGTTAATTGCTTCTTTTTTTTTCCAGGCCCCATGATACGCCTTTTGAAAATGGTAAGTTGTAGTTCAGATTGTTGTCCTTTATTGAATCATAGGGCTCAGGATAGGAGTATTTTTTGATGTGAATCAAGAGTTCGAAAACTTGTTTCCAGTGGGGTCCTTCTGGTGGTGAATTAGGCAGTACACCAGAAGACAATCCCCTACACTTTCTGAAAAGTGTACTGCGTTCTTTAACGTGCACATGGGCCATAATGCACACAGGACCAATGGCTTGTAGAAGCGGTTGGCGCATCGGTTGTGGCTTGGACTCCCAACCTTGAGGTCGGGGGTTTGAAACTCTCGCTGTGCAAATCGCTTGTGTCCTTGGGCAAGGCCCTACAGTTGTCTCTCTCCACCCAGGATTACAAGTGGGTACCTGGTAGGTTCCAACACAACTGCGCTGATTACTAGCTGCAATATTATGGAATTCTCCCCAGGGAGCTGAGTATGTGTTCCACACGTGTTTGATCCAATGGCCGGGGTAGTAATGTGTTCAAGCGCTTAGAGGCTTTATGCATGAAGCGCTATATAAGACCGACAGTATTGTTATTGAACATCTCATCCGAAAGACGGTGCGCTATCGTGACTTGCGTTTCAGCCCTTCAGCTGAAACACAAGTGGCTACTACACACAGTGGCTACTACCAGTATTATACTGTAGCCGACTGAGCTAAGCCGTTTTAACTCATCTACAGTAAACCGGTTGTAGCCACTGTTAGTGTGCTAATTCCTCTTTTTCAGTTTCATGTATGCTCTCCTTGTATTTCAGCCAGAGGCCTGAAATATAATCCGTTATAGCATACAATCTTGCACGTGACCATGTTGCTGTTGGTCTTGCGTGGATCAATTTTCTGCTAATAAATGTTCAATTATGAATTGTACACTTAATGCTCTGTTTAAAGGAAAGACGAGTAGGGAATTTTTTTTCTGTTTGTACATAATTATACAAACCAAAAGATGAAGATGATGTTTATTCTGGTGGTGTGTATGTGTTTGTTTTACTGATTAAAGTGATGTCCACACTATAAAGTGACAAATAAATTTGATATGCCCATATGTGGGCGTACTATGACGATCATCATGCCCATATATGGGCACATCACACAAATTTGTCACATGAAATTTGATAGTTTGGACAGGGCTTTATGAAACAAAAGTCACTCTCATTTACATATTTCTGATAGTATAGGATGAGCCAGCATACTAATTGTCATTGTTGTAGTGACATTTATGGTTGTGACATTTTCTTACAGGTACATTCAAGTTAACTATAGAATTCACAGAAGAATATCCAAACAAACCTCCAATAGTTAGATTTGTATCCAAAATGTTTCATCCAAATGGTACGTAAATATTGCAACCTACATTATTCGGGGATATTTGTAAAGTCAGGCACTCGTTGCGCCATCATACGACGGTCGAATGACCGGCAGCTGATGAATCCAACTACGCTCCTTGTGAACATTTAAATGATGTGACGCCATCTGCTGATTGTCGGTGGCAGTCTTTATCATCATTAGAAATGATCTGTTGCCGGCGTACCGTGGCGTTGCGTTTCCTATAGAATCGCATCGGTCGACGACCGTCAGACACACTGAGTGCCCGGTTTAACAAAATAAATTTGCCATCTTGTTGTTTAAAGTGTGCATGCATTTTGAAGATGAAGTCATAACAGAGCAACATGTATTTCCATTATTCACATTTGTTTTAATCAAATGCTGCCTGGATGAACAAAAACATTTCGTCAATCGTATGCCATGAGTGTGTAAAATAACCTTTGAACTGTAATGTACTCAATGTAACTCGGTCTCTGTTGGTATTTGTGATTTTTTTTTAATGAGTGAATTGAATAAATAATTTTAATTCTTTCTGCAAACATACAAAAAGCAAACTCTGAGATTGCGCATAACAAATAATTAGTACAGTTGTGTAAGTTCAATGGTACAGTATTTGTGTTCAATTTTATGTCTTATTTTTTCTGCAATTATTTTTAATATCTAGTTTACAACTTATTTAAATATAATATACCAAACCTGGTCTTAATAGTATCAAAGCAGTTCCAGTCATTTATATTGTAAACAGGCACAAAAATGTATTATATGTCAACTACCAAAAAAATATAGAGTAGGCACATAGACAAATTCACAATACAAAGCTAGTAATTTGTGTTGTGTTTTTTTTGACAATCAATTGATTGTGTACTTGGCAATCATTCTTAAACATTGTAACTCCTCAGTTGTGTGGACTAAAAAGCTGTAAATTATATAATAATAATAATAATAATAATAATAATAATGTAATAATACAGTTATTAAACTGACTGTACAGGGGCATTGAGGCTGATACAGTAAACTTGTTGACTAACTTCCATGGTAAAATTGCAATAGTAATAATGCTAACTTTATTATAATATTGCATGTAACTACCCAATAAACTGCAAAGGTCAAAATGGTTTTAGTGGAAACTGCTTACAATATTTTAGGGAATTCCCCAATCCAAATGTTTTGTTGTATGTAAAGTGTTTTGTTGTATGTAAAAAACTGCTTTTACATTGTTGTTAAAGACATGAAATCTCACTCATAATTCCTTTTGTGTCAAAATCTATTCTTGTTTAAATTTAAATGTTTCAAGAAATACTGTATGTAATATAATACAGATAAACATTTATTCTCAATGGACATCCAAAAAAATGAACATACAGTATTTACTCTTACGTTTGTTACTTCCTCCTATTCTGTTAGTGACTGTTCAGCTCCAACTCCATCAACTCTAGTCATCCAATATGCAATTAACGAGCATTTCCGTGGTTGTGTTATGCCACAGGGGGGCAAAGTGTAGCCCGCGGGCCACATGTGGCCCTACAGTGATTTTATTGCGGCCTTTTTATCATTAATTTTATCCTCCATGCAACCAATTTTTACCCATTTTATACCCCTTAACAATTTTGTTTTATAACTATATTTACTGTATATATTATAGACGTATTCTTACTAAGTTGCGTTTAGGAGTCCTTGAATTAGAAATTGAAACTGGTAGATGGTCAAAAATTGATAAAAAAGATAGATTATGCAAACATTGTACATTAAATTTAGTTGAAGATGAGTACCATTTTAATTTAATTTGCCCTTGTTACACTGATATTCTTAAACATTATATATTCAAGTATTTTATTGTTAATCCATCCAAAGTTAAGTTTACTCAATTAATGTCCACTACTGATATCAATACAATAAGTTGTTTATGTAAATTTCTTTATCACTCATTTAAACGTAGAAGTGATTGTTCCCTCTGTAAATAGCTATTATATTTTATTTGGGCCAAAGGCCTTATATAAAAGTTGAAATAAATGTCCTTGGCCAATACGTGCCAAGGAACGGAAACGTATAGCAACTTTACAGCAGTAGGCCTACAATTTTCATACCATATATCAGATTTTGTTTATGTGGATCAAAATATACTCTGTACAGTGTTATAAATATTTCTTTTTGTGGAGAGGGACAATGCATACCGTAAAACCTCATGTAGAAGCCCTGTGGGCTTAATCTTAAAATGAATCCCAACTCAAAAAGAAGCCTTCGGAAAAGAGTATGGTTTGTCTGCCAGTGTACACTGCCCAAAAGACTTGTTCACACACACAAGATAAATCCAATGCAATCCAAACTGATTGGGTGAGATACAGTAATAATGGACCTTTTGGGATTCTCAGTCAAACTTTAAACAACTGATCAATCAAAACAGCACCAGGAATACTTGTGTGTTGTCTCACAAACACGCGTGTTGTCTCGCAATATGCACGTGTTTGCGTCTGTTTTTACGTTGTCGTTTTGTAGGACCTTAGCAGCGGTTGGCGCAATGATTGTGACTCGGACTCCAAACCTTGAGGTCGGGGGTTCAAAACCCTCGCTACGCAAGTTGCTTGTGTCCTTAGACAAGACACTTTATGTTTGTCTCTCTCCACCCAGTAGTATAAATGGGTACAGGCATATGCTCGGAATGTAAAACAGACTGCTGTGTGGGAGGAGTGACGAACCCCCCACAGCCTGGCAGTCTGGCCAAAACGCCAGCCTTGTTCTCCGGCCTGTGAACCCAGAGTTTCAAGTTTTTGACCTCCACTTTTACTAAAGTTCAACAGAATCCAAGAGGCAGGGCCTAGGCGACAGTCAATTAAATGTTAATTTCATTTTATTTTTTTTTGCAGTTTATGCAGATGGTGGGATATGTTTAGATATTTTGCAGAATAGATGGAGTCCTACATATGATGTGTCAGCTATACTTACATCAATACAAGTAATTAACTTTTTATATATTGTTCATCATTCTGTGTTTACTTTTTTTATGTGCATGTATGTGTACAGTACATTGTGGTGTGTAATGTAAATGGGATACTGTATGCTTACTATACATGTTCTGTAAGATAGTTAATACTATATAACTACACACATTCTAAGGTAGTAATTCTGTACTGTGGTTCTCGTATGATACTACCCGACAATCTCCCCTCCCCCTCCTTCAAGGTACAGTATGTGGTTGTGATTAATTACAGTTTAATTATTAGGGAGGGGGGGGGGTGGTGAATGAGGTGGCAGTTTAATCGTGGTACAGTTGCATATCAAGTGACAATTATTACATGTAAAGTCAGTTGTAACACCTACTGTCATAATCATACGTTACACATTATTAGTCATTATCCTTTACACGTGCTGTATAGTAATACTGTATTTCGTTTGGCAGTTCTTGGCCAATGTGCCAACCAAATCTAATATGAAATTAAAGCAGAGGGCCTAAAATAATATTTTTAAACCAAACCGAATAGACTTGGTAAAGCAAAGATTGAATATTTCTTAATCACTGTCCACACCAGCAAATTATGCCCATCATTGTGGACCTATATATGGTCATTATGTGCCTATATATAGTCATGATGTGGCTATATATGGTCATGATGTGCCTATATATGGTCATGATGTGCCTATATATGGTCATGATGTGCCTATATATGGTCATGATGTGCCTATATATGGTCATGATGTGCCTATATATGAGGCATGTTGTGGCAAAATGGCCAAGTTGTAGCAAAATTTGAAATTCAAGTTATTGGTATTTTCATATACCTGAGTATGTTATCTTTAAAATGAGTGGTCATTCATTGAAATTGGACTTTTCAAGCCTAAGTTATTGGAAAGTGAAAATACGGCACTCTTAGAGTCAAGATAAACATGACTGAGTAATTGCCTTCCAAAGTTATTTGTGCATACATTGTTTAATAGAATTAACTATCTAAATAACATTAAATAAACAATTTGTTGATCACTTCCAGAACTAATACTTTGGGACATGATTAATAAGACATTAAACTGTTGATCTATAGTGAAAATTTTTTTTGGATTTTTAGGCAATTTTTTGAGCTCCCATATTTTATAGCTCATTTACTCAATACTGGCCTGTGCGACAACTTAACCATTTTGCCACGACATGCCTCATATGGTCATGATGTGCCTATATATGGTCATGATGTGCCTATATATGGTCATAATGTGATGTCATGACCATATTTAGGCATGTCACATGTTTTCGTCAAGTAAAATTTGATAGTCGGGATATTTTTCATGATCAAGAGTTACATCTAAAATCAAGTAATCATACTAATTATTATATTAAGTTACTAATGCTCATTGCATATTTCTGTTTGCAGTCTTTACTCGATGAACCAAACCCCAACAGTCCGGCAAATAGTCTGGCCGCTCAGTTGTATCAGGAAAACCGACGAGAGTACGAGAAAAAAGTCATAGGCATTGTGGAGACTAGCTGGCAGGACATTTGAGTGCCAGTTTCGTGTACCCATGACGATAAATTGTAGAGAGAGTGAGGGCGCAATTCACCAATAGCAGTTTGTTTCATTGCGATAGAACGAGAAATTTTGCTAATGTGCGAAAAAAATAAAGAGGTGTTTTGACTGCGAGATGTGTTTGGAACAGCTCTTTTATATTGTTATGTAGAAAGATCAATGAAATAAAGTATATAGATTATTCCTCCATTGTTGTGATTCGAAATAACTTGTAGAACTTCAGACTAATAGTACTGTACCTCCATATTTCTTCTGGCGTCTGTATTTTTTGCGACAGTTGGAGAAATTTTGCAACGAGTCTGATTTCAAAGTATGTGCCAGAAAATGAATTATTTCCTTTGACGGATAAAGACAAGAACCACTCATTTTGACATAAGTTTTTCATTTTTACTGATCATATTTAAAAACTATTTAGGCATTAAATCTTAATTTTGAGTACATTGTATTACAGTTTAATATTAATAATAATAGTTATTATTACTTTTATTATTAATATCATTATTAATATTATTATAATTTATTATATTGTAAATGTTTGTCTTTTTTTTTGCTTATGGATTAATAGAATAAATTTTGTTGATTTACAACCAAACATCATTTGTGTTTGGTTATAAATTGAAGAATTTATTGTATTGTTAACATAACTATGAATATTATAAATCATTGTGTGATATCTGTATCCATGTATCGACAAGTGGTGTAGGGTGCGATCAGGCTACAAATGGGGCAAACCTATCATCATTGAGTTTTAGCTACTGTAAGAGTATTTTTTTTATAGATTTCCATGTATTTTGAATTTATGATGTGACTAAACCATTGTTGTAATTTTTGGGCAAACTGTCCAATCAGATGATCTAGAGTCAGGATGTTATGATGACAAGACATCATCTTGCATTGCGTTTTATCCAGGCTACCAAAGTCTTATGAATAAGTGTTTAAAATGCAATGCGCTGAGCGATACCAGTAGATACCGTCGAGTAATTTAATCCTCCAACTCTGGCATAACACGCACTTAAAATATGCTAATCAGGACGGATTAAAAATTTGGTAGTCATATTACATGTTTGACATTCTGAAATCAATATAATGTGGTGTGATGATAAAACAAGAAGTTATAAAAAAATATTTAATAACTAAACCATACATTTGACCCATGGATTTGACCTCTGGTATTAGATACAGGGGATAAAAACGTGATTTTCCATCAGTATAACATGACATGCGTTAAGGTGTTTACACGTGTGAGTGGCTTGTTTATTTAAACTTACGGTAGTGATGAGAAGAGTTAATGGTGTGTGTCCTTGTCGGTATCGGTAGTTTACGATACACATAGCAACTGGTTGGTTGGAACCTCTGCATTTCACATTGCTTGGGGAGAACAGTTTTTTTTTGTGTATAATACAGCTATTACTATCTGTACATGAATTAAAAACCTATGTAGCAGCAAAGATTTGTGTTTTGTGCTTTAATTCAAAAAGATAAAATATTGTCCGTAGTGTAGCCTGTGGACTTCCAACCTTGAGGTCAAGGGTTCAAAAAACGCCCTGTGCAAGTCGCTTGTGTCCTTGCACAAGGCACTTTATCTACGTTTGTCTCGGGCGGCACTAGCAGGGGATGCAGGGGGAAAAGGACCAACGTCGGGGCCTCTGCACCCTTGCTTGGACCCCGTATCAGGGAATTTCCAGCAAGGTCGTTGGGGAAAAATCAAATCTTGAGTGCTGAAAGTACATTTCAAGCATGCGTTTACTAAGATGTCAAATTTTAGGGATTTAAAACTGTTTATTGCGAGCAGTGCTAGCGTATGTTCGAGGTGTTGTATACTATTGCGATCATATTGGTTGCAGTGGTGGCGCCAGCTCTTCCCTGGGAGGGGGACACTTAATAGGCATGATTTTCTTTCAAATTATCATATTTTAATAAAGAATCCCATAATTAACACAAAATGTTGTTATTTTTTAATGAAAAAATTAACCGACAAATTTAAATTTTCCCTGACCAGGGGTGTGCCAGGCTTTCCCGAGGGGGGTGTGGACCTCCTTGTCGAGGAACTTTAACCCCTCTGCAAATTCCTAGCGCCACCACTGGTTTGTCTATCTCTACTCAAGAGTACAAATGGGTACTTTGTAAGGTGTTGTGGCATTGAATGTACTAGTTTTTATGCACCAAGTACACACGCATGAATAGGTACAGTCCTCTCAGAGAAGGTTGCACTTTGCGCTGGTTTGGAATTGTATGTTATCCAGTGACCAGTTGTAGCAACGCTCAGCCCCTTTGATCATTGATTTGGAATTGACACTATATAAATCTTTGGCATTACAGTATTATAATGTAGAACCCTAAGGAGAGACTTTTTCTAAACCTATATTGTTTTCGCAAACTTATTTTTTTAAAGATCGAGGGCAGGTTAAAAAAAAAATTAAATTTTATAATTTTATAATAATAATAATAATAATAATTAGGAAGAAATATACATATCTTATTTTTGGAGATATCAAGGTTGTGGTGCTCGGTGTGCTAATTGGCCTAAAAATATAATTTTTTTTTTTTTAGAAATCAGCTAAACAAGGTATAAAAAAAATCCCCCCCTAAAAACCTACTGAAATATTTTACTGTAATCTTTTGCAACAAAATAACCTTGAATATGCTGGATTAGCATATGCCATCACTTTTGTTTGTGTTGATTAGATTTCAATTATGTACAGTGTAAACCATCATACAAGCTTGGCCCTCCTCGTTTGACTAAAAATATTTTACCAAATACAAAACAGAGTTATTGTGATTGTAGTCTCTAAAAGCAAAAATTTTGGGCATCCCAAAACGATCCCTGATTGAAGCTCTAAGCAGCCTCTTGGTTTCGGACCCGCCTAGACTGGGTGCCAGTCCCTAAACTTTGTCTTAATCAGTAAAAAAGAAAAATCGATTTTGGCACCAATGGCGTTCCATACCTATTTGCGTGGTGTTTCATAGTATAATTTTTTCTTGGATTAATTCGCATCAAAAAAGTTTCTTGACAAACTGACGCTGGTGGCGCTTTCCGAAATGTGGTAATACTACGAAAAATCAATAAATTAGAGGCTTGTGGCAAGTCTAGGACCTGCCTTGTCATCTTCATGTGGCAGATTTCTGGTCCCACCTCTAATCTTGGTCAGAAAAAGTAGACTTCACCGAATATTAATTGTCTCTCAGACTTTCATAATAATCGGCAGACGGTGTTACTTTGTTCAGCACTCACAAAGATTGGATTTCGATGGCTGACAGTAATTTCCACTTATATGTACTATGATATTCTTGGTCCATGAGCTTAGATATAAAAATCAAATCAAAATTAAATAATTACATACTTAATCAAGAATATATTTATTATTTAATAATGTATATTACATATCCTGATGATCCTGTAACCAGTGCAATTATATTTTTTAAAAGTTTTTTCTCCTGTTTTATAACATTTTGTACATATATCAACTTGATGTCAACAATATTACCTCATTATTTATAATAATGTCTAGTAAATTGTGATAGATTCAGTGGTGAAATAAATTAACCCGAGGCCCCTGGCTAGGCCTCTTTGGACCCTACTACCTTCGGGCCACATAGGGCCAACTGGGTTATGGTTAAGCCCCCATCCACTCTGGCGTTTTTGTTTCAAGGGCATATTTAATGGGGGTTTGTTTACTCGTTCTGATCACTTGGCTGATTGATGTGCATGGTTCATGGAAAAAATAGCTATTTAGCCAGTGAGAACCAGTGAGAAATTATAGATGTTTAATTCCACATGGTAGGTTTATATAACCTTCGGCCTCTGAGGCAAACACAGGTTGTAAAATACATTCTGATCCCAGAAATCCGGTCCTTTCCAGCCACACCAACCCTGGAAGGAAGAAATAAACATAGGTAAATTCAAATTGTATTTCAGTGCATAAATAAGCAGAAAATATTAAAAGAAATAAACCAGTTTAATAAAAGTTGACAATAAATGAAAAGGCACAATTTTTAAACTTAGTCAACAGCCACATTGGCTCATAAAATTGCAGTTTTAAAAATATTGAACTTGATTCTCTTAAGGGGAAGATTTTACATAGCATTCCAATCCTAGTGCCCTGGGTTCAAGTCATGTCAAGTGAGAGCAGTGGCGGTTCCAGCGTCTATAATCTGGGGTGGGAGGGGAAGGGAGGGGGAAGGTAGAGTCTACATGCTGCAATTTTCACTTGACTCTAGACCATATGTTTGCTGCATCATAAAGGCAATACAAGAAATGTGTCCTAGCAGTGTTATTAAGATAAGGGAAAAATCAACACATTGCTGGTATTCATGAGAAGCAACTGACCTGCATCAACTTCATTAAAGCGAATGATAATGATGGGTTGGGGGGGGGGGAGGGGAAAGAAGCAAGAAAACTATCTGGGAGGACAATCCTCTTGCCCCATAGTGCCACCACTGAATGATAGGATTTTTATGACCGAATACACTACACTATCAAAGTTTATGTCACAAAAAAATGTGTTGCCCCATACTTGGGTGTAATATGACATAATCATAACCATATATGGGCACATGAAACAAATAGTGTAGACAGCTTAAGGTAGTTCCATGTATCAAATATGGCAGTGATTGATATCACTAATTGGAAACCCTTGGCACATGTGCATAAATGAACAAAAACAAAATAAAGCAACTTGCCTTATCCTGTATCACCTTAATGTCTTCAGAGCCAGTGTAGTGTGGGTCCAAGATAAGGAACCTAATCTCCCCAGACTTCTCATTGAAGTCAACACCTAGAATAGTATGTGCTAACACACCACCACCTGTAAAGAAACACCAGCCACTCAAAAACCTAGAAGGATAATTGAGGAAGGGGAAACTTCTTAGGACTCTGGATAGGGCTGTTTTCTTTGCAGTTTTGGGGGTGGCAAGCATAATGCACTTGGCAGAAGCTATTGCTACACTGCACTAGCTGGTAAGATGTCTGCATTTGTGACATAACTGCCTTGAAGGCATCTTGGATATTGTACCATTACAGTAATAAACACCAATATACCATAGTTATATATATGTTTCGTTTGTTTGAAGTTTAAGACAACTGAGTAGGCCACATGAGAGGAAGAGGAGTTGGGTGGTGGAAAAACTTGGTACATTTTAGACTAGGGTATTCATCCCTTAGGTATAATCTCTCTTTAATGAGAATTAATGAAACTTACGGTGGGAGTACCTACCTATCATTATGGGTGTTCCTTGTATCTCAAAATGCTGAGCTAACTCTCGGCCTTTGTTTGCCATTTCAGAGCCCGTATTGACAAACATTATCTTTGAGGTTACCTGGCAACATTGAAGAAAGATAGAATGGATTACAATATTCTTCTAATATGGTTCTATTAGCAGGGTGCTATACTTTAAATTTTAGGATGATCAGTTCAATTCCATTGTCTATCATACTTCTTGCAACCTTGCACATGACTCTTGTCTTTCTTCAGTCCATCGTTTGAAATAAAATTTGTTGAACTTAAAAGATATAAAATGTACAGCTTTGTGGGAAGTTGACTCCACAAGAAGTGGAAGAGGTTTTACGTTTTGCATACTGTATTTACTTATTGAATGCTATTATGCATTCAGTTATATGCAGCTTAGACAATAAACCTACAGGACTGTGATCATCTTGTGATTTGTCAATTAGTCCCGGAGTATAATAGGACACCTGGTTGATCAGTGAGTGTCTACAGTTTGAATCCCACACAGTGATTGCCTTGTCATAGTTACTTTATTTTACATTTGTCTACATACACCAATGAGTATGAATAGGTGCATGGTAAATCAGTGATAGTTACAATTTCCACAGACTTGAGTGACAATGGGAAGCACAACATAAAATGAAAATTGTATAATTATAAGCCAAAAAAATCATGGTGCTGCCCAAGCAGAGTAACATCATTATAATCATGACATTTGAGGTCAGGGTTCAAAGCCTTCGCTGTGCAAGTCACCAATGTCCCTGGACAAATTACTTTACCTATGTTTGCCTCTCTCCACCCAGGAGTATAAGTGGGTACCCAGTAGGATCTAACATCAAGAGCTAACTTTAGCTGCTTTTGGAAGTGTGCTTCCCAGGGAGCTAAAAATGTGTTCCATAGGTGTGTGATCTAGTGACCGGGGATAATAATTTACAGCGCACAGAAGAAGAATATAATCATTATTAATAGAAAAATAGCATAATAACTTACCTCGAGAAGTTGGTTCAGAACAGTACACACCTCAATAGATCCAATCCATTTCTTAGAGCCGACAAAATTAGCATCTTTATCTCCGACATCAACCAGCGTCTGCTGGATGACTCTGTGGCTCGGCACCGGTACGTCTGTGTAGCCCTGGTGTCGAAACCAAGACACAATGGTTTGCAGGGACCGGTATGCGCAACCCCACTTATCGTCGTTGAATTTATCCTGCATGTAGTGATGGTATGAGTATGTTCCGTGAACAAGGTAAACTTTGCTGCCATCAGCTGGGAGTTAATAAAAAAAAATATTTTGGGCTGTCTTTATTTTAGAATTATTTAATTTTTGAGGTACCAGAAGGAATGCATTAAGTTAGAAGAATCCTACAAGCCTCCTGATACTTGCTGAGTCAGTTTAATATAGAAGAGGATTGAATAGTCATATAGTGTAATCGAATAGCTTGTGGTTAAGATGTAGGCCTTCCTATCCCAGGGTCCAGGGTTCACTTTCTGTCATGATAACAGGAATTTTTTCTCAAGACCAACTTCACTCCTAAGAGCCCATTCACACTTAATAGTTGCGTAGGCTCAGTGCTGCCTCAGGGTCAGCCAAGTATGAACAATCGATAAATTTTAAGCCGACCTAAATTTAGTCTGACTGTCAAGTCAACACATGACCTGGGCCGATTCATCTTCATATCTGAACGTAAACTGAACTTGGGTCGGCAAGGTCGCTATGATAGCTGTCAATTTTGACATCTTAGACTATTACATTTCACACAAAAACCAGACGCAAAAGAGTGTAAACATTCACAGTACAACCCCAAGTTGACATATGATACTAACCACGAATGGAACAGTTGTTCCGAGTTGGCCATAGTTAGGGTGACCCTGGGCTGATATTTTACGGGATATGCCACTTAGAAAAGTGATTAAATTTGCTTTTTGGCATATCCTTGGCCTTCATCATAAACTAATAAATAAATAATGAAAATAAAAACTTACATCCATCATTTTTCAGACCAATATGTGTATTTTCCAGATAAACATTGCCCTTCTTATCAGCTGGGAAACGGTAGGCATTGCACCTTCTGAGTAATGGCCTATCCTGAGGGAGTAACAGCAATTCATGTAACTGACTCCTCTTTGATTCTAAAAATGGGAGTGATAAAAAAATATTAAATAGAATTTCTCATTATACCTTTTTTAATATGCTATTTAACTTGATCATGTCACGATAAAAGGCGTAAAAACAACAAACAATAAACATACCTAACTCCTCATCAGTTTTGCCGTCTGGATACAGAATTGTTATAAACGGGTCACACCCCAGTGGTTTAAAGTGGTACGGTCTGGCCAAACAAATTTCATTTGCTGAGTATTTTTGCATACACATTGTCATAGCAGTAAGTTGTCTACATATGCAAGTGATGAAAAGACCAGCAAGCCGGCAAGCTGGCGTTGAGCCTGGAGTCTGAACGATGGCGTTAACTGGCAGATGGAAACTAACTTCTTGTGATAATCCTACAATAACAGAAGTAGAAAGATGAATAAAGAGATAGGTACAGTGTAAGGAAAGAAAAAGTTAGATCAATAGGTAAAAAATATCTACCTATTTATATAAACCATCAAAGAAAGATAAATACCGTGTTCGAATATTAAGGACATGATACTACATTGTATAGTAAACGAATGTTGTTCTATAAATAAAGAAAATGTGTATTACAATTCCTCTAACAGGATTCGAACCTGCGACCTCTCGCTCTCAAGGCAAGCATCATAAAAATTAGACCACAGATCAGATTACAAAAAACGTCAGATACACTCTATTACACATTAGGCATGGCTGCTGGAAACAAATAATATAATAATAATGCTTTCATTTATTATTTATTTATTTTAATAAATAAAATACGTACCAGACTTGTAGTATGCAACTGGTGCTTCAGCTTTCTGAGGTGACTGTGTGATTTGTAACATCAATGAAACATCAACCACCTACAAAATTTAAAAAAATGTACAATTGGAATTCAAAACCATTCCTAAGCCTTTATACTGAGTTTTAAAAAAGCGCAAATGTTTTCATAGACATGACAACAAATTCTGGTGCTTATAGCATTTGAAGACATGATACTGGAATTTGAAAGAACACATCATAACCACCAACATACAGCTTAAATTAATAGCACTACCTGTTCACCAGAGGTTTTCTTCTTACTCTTTTTTCCTTTCATCCTGCTAAAACTATCCTCCACTTTCTCTTCAATGTGGTCCAAGATGTTTGTTGCTACGTCGTTGGGCTCCAGTGAAGTGTGAAGTGATTCAAGCTGTTCATCCGCCATAAGTATTTCGCTGTTGTTAATCTGAAAGACTGCTCTGTCTGACTGAATGTCCTGCTTCAAAAGTGCGATATGTGAAATAGCTGTGCTAAGTAAATCTATAATAAAAAGAAGAAAAAACAGCTCATTTAATTGAATTTTTAATCGATTGCAAAGATCTTAATACTACGTTCACATTATGTTGGTGTGGTTTCTGTACTAATTTCTTTTAACTTTTTCATACCACTTTTTTCAGATGTTTAGTATTTTGGTCTATTTCATTCTCTTTAGTGTAAAGACTGTAAGTCTAAATATTTTCTAGCTATACTTTTAGCTTTATTATTGTTAATAATAATATTTAATAATTAAATAAACTAATATATTAAAGCATAGCTAACTGTTCTGTTACTCTTCTTGAGGTTCAGCAGAGGAGCTTAAATTTGAAATATAACATGTGTCATTTTAGCTTTGAGTGATTTTCTAAATAAACTTTATTTCTATGAAAATTATGAAATGATGTGTGTAAATGATTAGTCACAAGAAACCTTGAAGAAATGGATCTTTCCGGGGTGTCAATCAAACCAAACAACTGACCAATCAGAACAGGGCATTGTGGGACCTTAGCAACAATATCCAAGGGGTGGGCATAGTTGAAAGGTCCATTAGGGGATACACATTTCATCCCACTGTACCTGCTTTCTCATTGGTTGTAAACTTTACGGGTAAGTCCGCAGTTATCCTGAATGTCAACAAATCAACAGGAGACGATTCAGCGTTCACCTGCGCTAACGTAACATCATGTTGCTCCAAGTTGTAGAGGAACACATTCTCCTTGGGAATAATTGAACCGACATTCTCTGACACACAACAGACGACAAGGTATTCTGTGTTACACAGTGACTAGAAAAGAGTATAAATGCGTATTAGCTGTATGTACACATTTCTGAATTATTAAAATGATTATGTTTAATGTTTATACTTTACACTTACTGTACCTCAAATTCTTTAGAAACATTTTTGTGGCAAAACTGTTTAATCAGATTAATGTCAGCATCTTCTTGAGTTTGAAACAAGACTCCAACAACGCTTATTCCTAGAATGTACATGAATAAAATTTAGTACAGTACTTTTTAAACTAATAATAATGGTAGACTTAATATATAGCACATTATGATAAGCCCTCTATGCACATCACATTATCACTGCCCCGGTCATTGGATTAAAATATGGTTCTCAAACTCAGCTCACCCTGGGCGTGAATTTTATAATGTTGCAGCAGCTAATCAGCACATTTTGGCACTTAACCCTACCAGGTACCCAATTAAACTCCTGGGTAGAAAGAAGCAATGCAGATAAAGTGCCTTGCTCAAGGACACAAGTGAAATGCACAGCAAGAGATTGAAACCCTGACATAAAAGTTGGAAAACCAAACTGTTAAGGCAGTGCCAAACCACTAACTAAATAACAATATAAGAAATTAATTCTGGGATTTAGACATTTGATATAGATGTTGATTTTTTTCTTTCTTTTTTTTTTTGGGACGGGGAATAGTTGGAGAGTTGTAAGACAATTTATGATGGGCAGGGGGGAGGTGGTGGCACATAATATATTAATACACTAAGCAAACATTATCATATAGGTAATAAAAGATATAGGCGTACGCCGTAGGGCTAAATTTCAACAGTTTAACAAGTGCACTGGGTTCACCGCCAGGTCATATTAAGCAAAGACTTGCCTCCGGGTAGTAGTTCGATAGTTTCTGAAAACTTCAAATCCAAGCTGTCACTTGACCCACAGGAGCTGCAAGACAATATTGTGATGACCTTTTTAGAGTAATTTCCAAGAAGAAAACCAATTTGCCCATTTTCTGGTTGATAACAGTTTAATCTCTGAAATGTAAAATATAGAATGAATTACTTAATAATCCACGGGTATTTTAAAATGTTTTATTGAATTGTAGATTCTATATATAGACTATAGCTAGGCCTAGAGAATCAGTTACCTGTCTCTCTGTAAACAAAACTGCCACTTGACAAACCAGACAAGTGGATCATTCCTGCCCTCCTAGCCTAGGCCCTTCTACTTAGTTAGGGTAGGTATAGCCTAGGCCTAGTAGTAGTAAGATTAGTAACCTCCGCATACATAGGGCATATGCCATCATGGAGGTACCGCCTGGCCAAACATTACATATACATTTCAGGAGCCGGGTAGGCCGTCATCACAATAGGGATAGGCCTCTCTAGCTAGGCCTACCTAATAATTAATACCTAGCCTACCTATCCTATACCAGTACCAGCCCATATGTCTTTAGATTTGGAGCTTACCATGCAATTAATAAAAAGGCTAGGCCTTCTAATAATATCAAGAACATATACTAAAGCATAGAACGTAATCTATAAAGAACGAGAATACCAAGAAAAACAGATCACCGTAAAAATATTTTGTTCGTTTATAACAATACAGGGCGCAGCCATCTTGATTGCACAACAGGCGCCCTCTCTCGCCGCGATTGTTCCAAATTACAAACTATAGATGGCAGCAGACAGCACATGTGTTATGATGGCTAGGCTGGTGTTGTGCCAAAGTATAAATTAAAAGACTATTCTCCTGTCTGTAGGTTTGGATAGGGCTAGGCCTAGGTAGGTTAACAATACTAGACAACATGCTTCATACCTGTTTTTATTGAACGGTGAGGCAATGACAATTGAAAATGGGAAAAGCTGGTCGAGATGATAGACTGACTGACTTCCAGAACTTTTCATGTGGTGCAGTTGCTGGGATAGTTAGCAGGACGGCTGTTTCTCCACTTGATGTCATTAAGATCCTGACACAGGTTGGAACAACGGACACCAGACAAGGTTTTCTCAATTCGTTTGCTAATGTTTACAAAAACCAAGGCCTAAGGGCTTTCTGGAAAGGTAATCTAATAGGGTGTCTAAGGCTCTCTCCATTCAGTGCAATTCAGTTTTCTTCATATTACAAATTCAAACATTTGTTAGCGGATCAAAATGGTAAGTTGGCACCGCACAGTTCAATGGCAGCGGGAACTCTGGGAGGAGTTGTTGCCACGGTGGTCACGTATCCAGCAGACATGGTTAAAACAAGACTTATTGTGCAGCATACGCACCCAAGAAAGGCAAGATACCGTGGCATAGTTCATGCATTTTCGCTCATTGTCAAGGAAGAAGGAGTGTTGGCGTTGTACAAGGGAATGCTTGTTTCGATTTGCGGTAAGTCACAGAAAGATAGCACGACTTTACTTTTGTATTCAGGACAAGACAAATGGGGTCCTGATGCTGTGAGGGGGGGGGGGGGGGGGGGGTGTGCGCAAAGGTGATATACTAGCTCAATGATTAGGTGAGGGAGCATGCTACTCGCAAAATACAGTGATTTTTAACTACAGTGCTTGTGAGATATTTTTGGGTAGAGCGACTGGAGAACACAATTATTTTTTGTGGGAGCGTGCATCCCCTGCGTACCTTCTTAGATACGCCACTGGATGTACTGTATCATTGCGCTGTATAATAATGATAATATTTAATAAGCTACAATTTGATATCCCGGGACTAAATCTGCAACAATCGGGGCGCTATCTTTAGGGTAGTAAAGACAATTGAGAGGGCCTGATAATTTTCTGTGAGCTAGGCAGATAGTGAGCCTGCATGAGGCCAAGGTCAGAGTCCAGTACCAAACCCTTCTTCCACTGAGAGAAACTAGACCATTTAAAGTGCAGTTGAAAACTGTTCTCATAAAATTTGGATCCCCAATTTTATATAACCCCCTTTTTTGTCCGAAAAAATCATGGTCCTCATGGGGCTTAACCCTCTTGGAAATTAAATAAAACAAAAGTGAAAAACATTTTATACTGCAATTTTGTGCAATTATATTGATAAGCCAGATAATATGATTAACAGCATCATTTTTTTCTCTTTTCAAGGTGCCCTTCCATTCACTGCTTGTACCTTCGTAACATATGAGTTTCTGGATCAATTTAGTGACAAGCCGCGGTACATGTTGACACCGATGCAGAACTTTTTAAATGGATGCATAGCAGCGGCGTTTGCTCAATCAATTTCCTTTCCGTTTGATACCATACGAAAAAAGCTGCAGGTTCGTAGTTTAGGATTTGGATGTTGTAACCCTTCTTCCACATACAGTAATTTCCAATTAGGAGTAAGAAACTTACCAACTCTTTGTGGCATTGGAAGTCCCTCTAATGCACAATCCATTGACCCAGAGTGGAATGGCATTTCCAAGGCTGTGAAAGACATTATTGTACTTTTATGTTGTTTAGCCAGAGATGACCTTATCATTTGCCTGCTTTTGGGTCGTCCCTGCAACGTGCTGAGGGTTCCCTGTGGTGGTGGGTATGATTGACACTGACATGTTTTTTATGGCTTTATGGTTTGTTGGCATATGAATGTTTTATTGTTATGCATACAGTATTCAATTTGAGGTTTGTTCATGTTTTGTGCTCTACAAAGTCCCGTCTGTTCAAATACGAAGAGAAATAAATAATAAACTACAGTAATGTTGCAGCTCAGCTTTCATCATTATATTGTTGCACTATGCATCTAATTAGCTAGGCTATCTACCAAGATTACTTCAATACACCTTTTCCACGAATTGGTAGACTGGTAGACATTAGTAAGACCTGCCAAAGATATACTAGTATCTCAGAATTTTTCATTTCTTTAATCTGCCTGCCCAGGTAAATGTCTGTGGTTCCCATCTGTCCACAGGAATCCACTTTAACAGTACTTCCGGGTAAAGTGCCTTGCCTATAACACAAACTGAATACACACGGTTGAGAGCCCGAGCAACACAACCACTGAGCCAAAACCACTCCCGAATAATGTGCTCCTTCCCTTTTTATCTTCCAGGCAAAAAGTTCTGTGATGCGGGACGGTGGTGGAGTTGATGTCAAATTTAAAGGCATGCTATCCGCATTCACAAGTACAATCGATCATTATGGGTACAAGGGGCTGTGGCGCGGGAACCTCGCAAACCTTTGTAAGGTAACTAATTCAGTACTAAATTTAGTTAAGAATAATGTCATCAGTGAAGAATTCATGGTGAGCCCAGCCAGACAGGGCACCCCCTAAATTTTGCAAAATTATTTTTAAAATGGAGAAAACTAAAAAATTATATTTAAATTTAAGCCCTGTTCAGACTAGCAAATAAAAAAAAATCAAGCCTAAAGCTGTTATATGTTGAAAATTTGAAATATTTTTTTAACTTAAAATTAACAGTAAGGCATCTAGAATCCATGCTACATTGACATTTTTCCAATTTTCAACGATAAAAGAACATTTTTTACAATTTACGGAGGGCATCTCACTGTAAAATGTCAAAAACTTGGTCCATTTTTTACCCCTTTAGTTGCACGTTTCCGAGGCTATGCACTTCTCCATTTTGAAAGCGAACGGCTCCATATTTGGTAATAATGTAAAGGGCAATTTATAAGCTTTTATGTCATTAATCAATTGTGATGATACAATTTTAAATAGTGGAAACAATTCTGTTCTTTCTTGGACACTGAAAATAATGTCTGTTATTGGTTACTCACATAATGATGTAATACTGAGCATGCGCACAGTTACGATTTTAGGCCTAAGTGTAGACTGCCTATCAAGAATTGCTGATAGGCATACGATTGTATCACCAAAGTTTTCGACTGAATTCAAACTCAAATAACTTTCAAACCTGTTTTGGGTTACAATATCTGGGTGTTAGAAAAATATGTTTATATTACTTGGGCCAAATTTTAAAAATGCTGTTTAACCATGGAGGTATTATGAGAAGGAAATCACTCGAAAAAGCTCCTCGCATGCAGCGCTATGCAAATGTGCCAAGGACAAAGCTGCTGCAGCACGTGGAGGATATTTGCACAATGCCTTTGAAGTCTAATGTATTCCCTGCCACCAAATGCTCAGCAGGCTCAGTTTACTAAAAAATTGAACAAAGCGAAATGGAGAGTACCTTCTTTTCTCAATGCGCACTACTTATAATCAGTCACTATGGCTGCGCAGTCATTTCCATTTTGAAGCTGATACATTTATATTTCAAGAAATACCAAACACTATTTCTTCAAAAAAAGAGTTTCAAATAATTGAAATATTTACATTAGATTTAAAAGTATGGTATATTTCAACTTGAATTCCCATAAATGGGAAAATACGTGATAATTTTAACAGATATTAATTAAGAAATGATTGAGGATTATAATAAACTAAGTTATTTTAATGTGAACGAGTGTGGACTATTCAAAAATTCAATCCACTTAATTTCGTCCTGAAAACAGCGCTCTGAACTGTATACGAAATAGTAATTCGAAAATCCGAAAAAATCCAATCAGGGGAACATTGTTAATTTTTAAAGAAATTTAATGAGTTAAAATCAATGGTTTATTGCACAACTGCTGTGTTGAAGCGTATAAAACTATGTCGTTGCAAAGTTGTTAGCTAACAAAAAAGTGTTAATTGTAAGGTAATATGCCCATGCGCGATCATGACCATACAGTACATAGGCATGTCAAATGTATTTGTCAAAATAAAATTTGATAGTGCAGAAAATAACCATTAAAATGCTCATTTTAAGCCCACTCTCTGAGGGAGAGTGCTTACTATGATTTTGAGTGAATTTTGAAGTCATTTCGTTTTCTGTCAGGGCCTTCATTTGCGACGCTATTAGGCTGATCTTGCAATAATATACTGTAGAAGAGAAAGTATGAAGAGTTTTTTTTACGGAGGGTATCTCACTGTAAAATGTCAAAAACTCGGCCATTTTGTACTCCTTTAGTTGCATGTTTCCGACACTATGCGTTTCCGACGCTATGCGAAACATGAAATTGTATGTTTTTATATCATATTTCTTACCACTGGTATGGTATTCCTGATGATGACATAATTAATGTCGTAATATTGAATCCTAACATGATGGCGTGCATTTCAATACTTGGAGTATGTATTATACAGGTACTATCTTATCTTGTATGTTTTGTTGTTGTTTTGGGGTCTATCCATATTTTGTCACACCAATACTCCATGGTCATTGGCGTAGAAGAAAACAATGCCACCACAGAAAGTCTCTAAGTACACTACGGAATAAAATCTTACCTCATCATTTCGAGATCAACTTTTTTGTATACTTGCTCATTAGATGTTGTACGGTATTTCAAAAGGGAAAATGTTTGTAAAGACTGAATATAGAGGAATTGCGCTTCAAACTTAGTGGATTTTCACCCTTTTAATACAGCATAGGCCTAGGTAGGCTAGTAATTATTGGCCTAGGATATGGCTTTCCGTCGTCGGGCGTAGGCTTAAGAGTGCAAGGTGCGCGTGTGTATTAGTTACCATAGTATTACTGTACAACGGTTGTTCATTGGCCTCTGTTATAGATTTTAAAAGTATTGAATTTAAATTTGTTTAAAATTTGAAGATCAAAGAAACAGGAATTCTGTTATCTTTACAAATTAAATAAATAATTCATCTTGATCTACAAATATGAATCAAAGCAGGGGCGGTGCCAAAAATTCTCCAATGAGGGGTCCAAGCTCCACACACACATACACACCCCAACCCCGGGATGCCTACCACCCACCACAGATCGGAGAAAAAATTAAATTTGTCGGGGAATTTTTTTTTTTTATTAAAAAATAATAAAATGATGTGTTAATTATGGGATTCTTTAAAGGATAACCCCTGTCGGAGGTATCAGCCCCGTTAAGGAAGAGCTGGCACCACCACTGCAACCCATACAAGCGCAATAACTGTCAATGCTCGCACTAAACAGGTTTTAATCCTTACAGTTTGACAGCTTAGAAGGTATGCTTTAATTGTACTTTCTGCATTCAATATTTTATTTTTCCCTGACAAAGTTGTTGGAAGTTCTCCATCAGGGGGGTCCAAGTGGGGGGATTTACATTGATGATGATTAGTAACTAATTACTGTACCTATTGAGATGTCAATGTGGCAGCTCAGTAACGAGATATATTTGATTCATCAATCATTTAGCGTATTTGATTGGGACTTGTCACCATCTCCCACTGTAAAACCAGGGGTGGCGCCAGCGGGGGGCCGGGAGGCCAGGACCCCCTTTCGGGGAGAGCTCCCCCTCCCCCGAATTGAGCAGTATTTAAATGGATTTTTTTTTTTTTTTTTCAGATTTATTGCCATTGTCAAGTGGGCTATTGCATCATTATTATTTATGCTCTTGTTAAAGCTCTGTCCAAAAAAACTTTTGTATGACCATATATAGTCATGATAGTCCTATATATGGTCATATGATGTCATCATGACCATATTTAGGCATGTCACAGGTTTTCGTCAAATATAATTGGATAGTCTAGATAATAACCATTGTATGCCCATATCATCTGGCTATATATGGTCATGATGTGATGTCATCAACCATATTTACGCATGTCATGTTTTTTGTAGCCATTTCATAACCACTGTTAAATGCTCTTTGCCCATCAGGTAGTTCCTTATGCTGGACTCATGTTCATGTCCTTTGAAGCTTGCAAACGGGGATTTCTGCATCAAAACGGCTACACAGAAGGCTACTGGGATGATACACCTGTACCAGGTGTTGATCAGAGCCTGAAACCAAACCAACTAAAGGAATGGAATGCCCATCTTAGGTGATGTCACTGTCAGTGATTGTCACAGGTGTTCATCGTTGAGATGAAGTGCTGAATTTGCAGGTTATAACTTTAATAAGTGATAAATAAATAATATTTAATTCTGCAACTACAATCAAGAAATTAAAAACTCCAAATTCAGCTTTTTTAAAGTACTGTAATTCCAATAAATTTTATTACATTTTTTATATCAAAATGAAGATCCTTAAAAATTTATAGACGAAACCACCGGCATAAGGTAGCGCTTGACTGCAGTGGCGTATCTAGCAGTATTAAAATGGGGGGGGGGACGCGACCAAAATATGAGGGGGCGTGGAATTTATTGTCGGTGGTCACGCCCACTGAAAGAAAATCGCTTCTTAGATTCCCGAATACATGTTAACCGTATTAGCATAAGCATAAGCCTAGCCTAATTTTTTTTGCTTCAAAGTTTTCGAATGGGGGGGGGGGGGGGTGTGATTGATTGTCGTCAACATCATACAAAAGAAATGTCTACTTATACTGGATAGGAAAATGAATGCAATCAAATTTGTCAGTAATATTGTGAAAACCTATGAAAACATAACTAGCTTTATTCAAAATATTCTGCAGCTTTTAGTACAAAATATTGACAGTTCATGAAATGAATGGTGAAATTTATTTCACCTTTCTCCGTATCTAGAGCATTCAGTATTTGTTTTACATACCACATACATAGGTTTACAAGACCTAAAAAAGTAGGCTTATTTCCCAAGCCAAGGCAATGAAATGCCCAATCCCTAGTGTCGTAGAGGTTTTGTCTCCTTTAAACTGTTTGTGCGTGTCATAAATTACATAGCGACGCAGCCTAGAGATAGCACATTGTGCGGCAGGGCAAAAAAGTACTATCCCATAGCTTAATAGTACTTTTTATGATTTTGGTGCCCATAACTTTCTCTTAAAGTTCCCCCTCCCCTATGATAACACCCCTACATACACTGTCCATATGGCAGCCAATGAGTTAATTGTACATATATACCACATACATAGATTCTAGGCGTCTGATTGGTTAAGCGGGAAATACCTTAACCATCACTCCTAAGACATAGGTTAGGGTGATTTAGTACTTTTTTCCTGGGGGAAAAAAAGTATTATTATCCCCCTAAATGATAGTCATTTTTTGCCCTGTTGCGATGTATAATGTCTAGACCCCACTTATAACGTGATTGCTATGCAATTTATGAGATGCACATACGGTAAAGAGGTCGCATCCTCTACAATGCTAAGAAAGAGATTAGCCCTGCGGTAATCTAGACCCCTGGTATTCAAGCTCCGGCCCACCAAACATTTTGATCCGGCCCACGCAAAGTTGTTCAGGCCGGTTTTTAGATAAAGTTTTTCACCACCTAGGCAGTAAGCCAGGAGTATTTGGTGGATATGCTCTTTTAATTACTTTCTTTAGGCCTTTTAGAATCTATGCGTGCGGTTATACAAAACAAATATTGACTGCTCTTGATATGCTATGGTCTCCACATCACGTCAGCAGGGGTGGCGTCGGGCAGGTCCTGGAGGGGCTAGTGGAGCGAATCGAGTCTCGCTTGGCTGGGGGCCAGGGGGCCGCCTATGGGCTCCGGTGGGGGTCCAGGGGGCGAAGCCCCCTGGAAGCCACGGATATTTGATGAATTATGGCGAATTTTTATTACTTGATAGGCATCGAGTTACTATAACATGACTTCATGTAGGCTATGCTTTCTAATGTTGACATCAGCTTCCAAAACCAAAACATTTTGAATAAAGCAAGAAACAAAGTGTATGCAATGTAACCATCTAATTTATTTTCAAATCCTCATTCTTGAAAGTGAAATTCTATATTCTGGAAATTTTGCATGAAATCTGTCAACCACGTTGTCATGGTCGAGGTTGCTTCATCTATCACGATGTATTCCTACCATCATGAGGCTATCTAAATGAGCATTTGTCCTAACTGAACGCAAATTATTTTTAATTAGTCTCATTGAATTATTATTATTATTATTATTATAATTGTTATTGTGGTTGTTGTTGTGATGAAAAGTTAACACAACAACAACAACAACGGGGGGGGGGGGGCCCTATGCTTCCCCGACGGGGGGATATAGCCCCCCAGCCCCTCTGGCGCCACCCCTGCACGTCAGGCAATAGATTTCACTATTCCTCTCATGAGCAGTCAATATTTGTATAATATATATATACTGTGTACTGTAATTTAAAAAATTCTGTTAAAATTCATAAAACGACAGAAATAAACTGGCTAGTTATGTAATATATTGCTTATTTATTTGCCTTTTTCATTAAAAGTTACTAAAATATATCAGTTCTTTTTAAATATGGGTAAACTACTTCGCCAGCCAGCCTTCAATATTCCTGATAATTCTTTTACAAGTTCCTTACTGGATTCCTGATTCGCAACATTATAATTCTCCTGTTCATCTGTATCCATCATGTATAGTTCCCGTGCGTGGACATCATTCCAGTTTTGACGAAAATTGCTGGAATCAAAACCTATCCATTCGGTATAACGGTACTTTGAGGTCTGCATCGAATATCCCATAATTGTGATGTTCTGAAGTGGCGACAAGTCCGTCAGCGGACACGGATAATCAGAAGGTCTTGGATACTGCGAGAACGTCGCATTTTTCCATTGGATAATATTTGAAGGTTTTGTTTTTGTGACTTGATTAATCACAGGCACCAGGCTTGTTCCTTCTGTGCAGAAGTCTATCTTGAAAGGTTTTGGAGGGCATGTTGGAGGAACTCGCAGACCAGCAAGTTCTGCCAGAGTTGGAAAGAGATCAACCAGCTCTACAAAAGCATCTGTGGTGAGCTTTGAAGATTGCGAAGGCTTTGTAGGTGCCATCCAATCTGCTAGGCGTTTTAGATGCTTTTCCCTCAGTTTAGTGTCCTTTAGTGGGTTAATTAGTGGGAATGCTTCTCCCCATTTTCTGTGTTTCTTTGTGGTGACTCCTGGGATGTGGAAAAACAAAGGAACTCTTGTTGCCTCTTTGAAGTTGCTGAACTTAGAATATTCTTCATGCTCTCCAAGCTGCCAACCTAAAAATTTAAGTATTCAGAATTAATTATGTTTGAAAATTAGTTATCTGTGTTTACTCCATTGCAATACACAGTACAGTCAACTTTGCCTAAGTAAAATAATTTTAAAGTCAATATTAAATTGTTGTGTTTTTATATAATTAACCATCTGTAAGTAAAATTTTTTCTTAAGTTGAAAAATTTTCCAATGCCATTTTGGATTCGACTTAGGAAAATTCAACTGTGCTCTAATTTACAGCAGTTGACAACAGACGGTCTATGTACTTAGTATTAAATTATTTGGATATGATAAAAGGATAAATACAAACAAATTGCAGAGACGTAAAAATAGTTAAGAAAACAACATTAAAATTCAAAATAATTATTTGGAGTGGCATTGTTTAATCATGAGAAAAATCTCGGAATTTGACCTCAGGACCCTGGGATTGAAAGGCAAGCATCTTAACCACCAATCTATTGTGGTGTGTAAGAATGCATATTACCCAATACACAGAATTTTATTTGATAATACATTTCCAGGTCCCTCTTTATAATATTCACAGTATACTTCCTACCCCCAGGTTACCTCACCCCCAGGTTACCTCTCCCCCTTCAAATATAACATAGCATTACCGTGATCTCCTTTAAATGATATGATAGTATTATCAGCAAAACCAGCCTTTTCCAATTCAGATAAAAGACGACCAACTTCGTAATCCATGTAGGAAGTCGCAGCAAAATAATTCTGCCGGATAAGACGCTGGAAAAAGCAAGCATTTATTTGAAAGTCTACTACAGAATACAACACTTCACACCACCATAAAAGGGGAAGGTTGGTCTTACTACAGTATATTGTTTCATTATTTATACAAGAAATGACATCTCAAAACCACAGCTAAATGTTAAACTGAGTAACTGTAATCAAAGGTCTTGTAAACACAAGATGGCATTCTCTGCGATTTTACGCGTAACAAAAAAGTGGCACAGAAAAGTAATAACTTTTGGGAGAGGGCGACCTAGCCATTGCCATGGATCTGAGATAGGGTGTTCGCGTTATGCCAAAGTTTGTTAATGAGTATGTTAATTTGTTCCTTATGTTCTAAAGAGAGGGCGCGTTGTTAATCGGACACTAATTGTTACGTGTGTCGTAAAGTCACGATGCGTACGCTATGGTCAGAGCGGTCAAGGTTCAAAAGTTTAGCAAGAGGGCGCCCTTCATGCATTATTGGAGAATTGCTATCTTGTGTTTATAAGATCTTTGCTGTAATTAGAATAAGAATGTGGCAGTATTGTACACTTTAGTACTCAGAAGCCATGATACTTGTATTCATAACTTTGACAATAGTATAACTCAATTCCAGTAAATGATCCATCATTTTAAAGCTTTATAAGGCGAGACTTCTTTTATTCCTTGTTTAGCGCACTTACTTTTTTAAAGATATCGGAGGGCGGCAAAATAAAAATATAATTTTGTTTTCATATTTAGCAAATAGTTTTGCCAATAACATCCAGATGGAGGAGAAAATATTGGTTTATTGGTGAATGTAAAATGGGATGGTTAAATGTTTCAAATTTATATAATTATTAAGAAATATACATATCTTGTCTTTGCAGATTTCAAGGAAGCAGAGGGCGTAAAAAATTTTTTAAAAAACTAATTTTTTTTTCTGAAATTTCCATTTTTCGTGGCGGCGGGTGTGCTAATTGGCTAAAAATAAAATTTTGTTTTTATTCGTAATCATCAATATTTGCAGTCGGCAGGTTCGCTAAACAAAGTACAGACGGATCCAAGAAAACGTTAAGAAAGGACCAGGACCAACTAATGTGAACTTAATCGGTTTGGTGCAATTTTATTTAAAAAAAATTTATTTCATCATTTAAAAAATGGGCAAATTATTGCCTGTCCAGACCATCAAATTTTATTTGACAAAAAAAAAATCTGTTTTATGTCCTTAAATGGTCATGATGTGATGTCATCAGGACCATGTTTTTGTCATATAATAATTTGATAGTCTGAACAGAGCTTAAGGAACATATGACAGAGGTGCTTCGTATGCTGCATTATAAGGCTATATAGGGCTTTGGGAGTAGAGTTGTATTACAGGAACTGAACCTAGTACCCTAGGATTTTAAGGCTATGACGCCCCCCCCCCCCCCCCACTTTCCCTCCAAAAAAAAAGCTTGAATCCCCAGTCGTACCCACCCCTTAAAAGTGTTTAAGCAAAAAAAAAAATGCTTTTAAGTAGATAAACATCACCTTATTTTGCGAGCCAGCGCCACTTACTTAATCGATCCCCCACTTCACATTCCCACCCCCATCAGACCCATTTCAAGACTCTAGAAATGGTGCCAAACTCCACTGTAGCAGAGTGAAGATATTACCTGGTATTTTAATGGTACTGGTCCAAAAGGATAACTGATATTCCAACTCTGGACATCCTCTCTTGTCCTCATCATCTGATATGGTTCCCACGCTACTGTTGGAAGATCCGGAGGGAAGAAGTTATTGGGTGGCATCCAGATGGAATCCAGTGGGTACAGTTCCTCATATTCCTTTGGATATTTAAATGGTACGTGTGGCTTATGGTAGCCGACGGCTAAAAAGAACGGTTGTGTAAAGTTTTTGCTAGTTTTTGTCAGTTTAGAAATGTTCTTGATGATTTCGATTGCATGGTCCGTGCTCTGTATATCTGGTAGCGATTTGCCGGGCATCTTTGCAACATCAACAGGACAGATCAGATTTTCATGGAGGGTCCCATCTGGATTCTCACAAACCTAGGAGGAATATAATTTAACAGAACTTATGCATTTAAAAATAAATATATATATATATTCCTATCTGTAGACAAACAGATAATTCACACATTTGAACTCCTGACCTCAATGAAGCCTCAACCATAAAAACACTGCGCAAACCCCTCCCTAAACTCTAATTCAATGTGCCCAGCCGGTTGAACGAGCTTTGTTATAGATTTGCTCTTACTAACCTTAGATGTTTTGTTCAGTTGTGTCGGTGGGTGATAAGCAGGGATTGACCAACTATACGGGTAATCATCATTTCCCCCTGACGCTTTACCTATGAGGGGAAAAAATAATGTACTGATTAACATGTTACAGTATTTAAAAGTATGTTGGTCACATCTGCATTACGGTATGCGTCCATGCTAGAAAGCAAGAGGTTATCCTATTACAAGTCAGTAAAATAGAAACATCTTTACTGTGGAATCGGGGTAAAATCATTTGATTATTATCATAGGGATAGCGGGATACTAGACCCTTTACTTATGCATACCAGTGACCCAGAGTGCAATGACCTTTTTTCATACTTCAGCCCAACATCCATTACCTGGATGCATAACTTTTCCAACACTAGCTGCGAAATATCCATTCTCTTTGAAATGCTGCGGTAAAGTTGTGAAGTTGCCTGCAAATGTTCGCCAGTAGGATTTAAAGTTGTACAGTTTAGTTGTGTCTGGCCGTCTGCTTGTCAAAAACGAGATGCGACTTGGGGCACATACAGCTTGCTGAAATACAAATGAAACAGTAATTGCATTATAGATTTACAGTAGCTTTTAATTTTTTTGCCAGAATATAGCCTACTCTTACTTACACACTAAATTGGAACTGCATTAATAGTAATAATATAAATGCCAAATATTTATAAAGCAGCAATTCCAAATTGAATGATCAAAGGTGCTTGATATGTGGACTGGTAGCTAGATCAATGACGTACTTTGCCCCTAGGGGTCCCTTCGTGTCTGTGCTACCTGGTAACCCTGTACTATAAACTCTCATCATCCACCAGAAAGGCGGTCTGTTCCCAAGTTTTTCATCAAACAAAAATCAGCTGTAAAAACACATGGAAAACAACAACTTCTTTTTTAGAGCCTGGCTTAAAAGAATTAAAATTGACAATGGCTGTTACATTCACATTGCTTGACACATTATATTAATTATTTATGCAAATTCCAACCTGGACATAGGCTTGAGTGAATATCACTGACTGTTGGGCAAGCTGATCAATATTTGGAGTCAAAATTCTGTCATCAAAGCAGCCGAGAGCAGGTCGGAGGTCATCTATGACGATGAAAAGCACATTCGGTTTTTCAGATTTTGATGTTTCTGAAACTGGAAAAACACTCATTTATGTTAAAAACTGTAGATTTAATAGAAAGCAATGCATGGAGAGAGAATTGAGAAATTAATCTCTATTGTTAAAGCCCCATTCCCAGCAAAATTTCACTAAAAAGATTGTTTTTCAGAAAAAATGCATATGCATAACTCTATTTATTACAAACAATGGAAAAATATTGGCATAAATTTTAGTTTTACGCAAAAGATTTTAAAAAATGAGAAACACAGACTACAGTTGAACTTGCCTAAGTCGAATCCAAAATGCCATTGAAATATTGTTCGACTTACAGATTGCTAATTAATTGAAAACACAACAATTTGGCATGTAAAATTAGATCGACTTAGAAATTATTCAACATAGGCAAAGTTGACTTAGGCAAGTTTAACTGTATTTTTCAATCATAGATCATTTTCTTGACAAATTCTTCGTTACTAGGCAAATTCAGAGGTTGTAAATCTCATTTATGTATACTTTATATAGTCAATAAAGTGCGCCCTCTCTAATTAAATTGGTTTTTGTACTTCGCATCTCGCACACTGTGATCGATCGAGTAGGCCTGAGATATGTTTGTTAATTGTCAAAATCTCGGTCATAATCATTTAACAGATTTGAAATAATTCCTATGAAATATTATATTTCACAAGTGTCAATACTAACAACAGAAAATATCATGTCGGCCGTTCACATCACGCACAGAACATGGTAGTTCGGGTTAAGTACGTATGCGTTCGATTGGTTCGAAGCAACCAAGCTTGTTGCTGATTGGTTGGCTCTCAGATCCATCGGTCCAGATCTGGAATTTAAAATCGTATGATTTTGATGTGAACGGTCATATTCTTTACCACTGAACCCATTTTTCACGATTTTCTCTCCAGATTCAGGACCGGAATCAGCCTTGATGCGAACGCAGCATAATAATCATCCATTTTTCTATATGTGAGCTAGGCCAAAGAGTATAAATAGAACAAGAGAGCCAACAACGCTCATTGGGAGCGTAAAAAAACGATACGCTCTACGCAGCTAGTGTAGGACGCCAACTAACGCTTGTATATGTTTTATTACCCAGTACTGCACC
>NW_022688869.1:0-627 GCF_011630105.1 Anneissia japonica | reverse complement strand
TACCGCGCTGCGCAGCGCTGCACTGGGTAATAAAAAGAATATACAACCGTTAGTTGGCGTCCTACACAGGCATGACGTTTTTACGAACGGGACTTTGCTCTCTTGTTCTATTTATACTCTTTGGCTAGGCCTACATGCATGGTCACTTGGTGTGTATGCGGAGAGTCTCACCATGGAAACAGAGCAGTGAGGATGACATTCAATCAAGACATTATACTGAGCTGTATACAGTACATTTCTAGTTTAAAAGACATCTGCATCAACACCCAGAAAACTTAGGCCTACACATAGTCTAGACATAGATTAACATCAGACAGAGTCCATCATTGACAATTATGTTCAGCAAAATGTATTATTCTACTGTACTGCTAATTCCGGAAAAAAACAACAACCTACCTACAACAAAAAAGCATATAAACAGAAGTGACAGGTAAAGGGTTTGCAGGCCTAAGCCCAGACGAAAATATCGAAGCATGCCCATCTTCTCGGGTACGGTCCGCTGAGTCGTGCTTGCTTTGGACGGAGAGCTTGCCTTCTTGGGCCTTGCCTTTTTATTATGTAGTGTAGGCCTAGCTAAAATAAGGTTACTGTTTAGCGATAGCTAGTTCTTTGGACACGTCAGTGTGT
>NW_022688868.1:0-660 GCF_011630105.1 Anneissia japonica | reverse complement strand
TATAAATATAAACACACTGTAGTTTATAAAAATTGTCAGAATAGGTGGCAGAGGCACTTTAACATTTTGTTTAAAAAATTATTATTTAGGGGGCCAGACTAGCCTAGGCCTATGTCCTCTAGGCCTATTCAAATTTATTTGTTTTTAAAATTATCATTTTTTAAAAATCTGAATTATTACTACTTCAGTGGGCCTAGCCTAGGCAATGCCTAGACTATAGCAATAACCTTTAATAGGTTTGGACTGCCTGGCTTAACGGATGGCATATAGGCACCTAGCTTACTGGCCTAAGCGCAGCTACACACCCAGGCTACCCCAGATAGTAGGGCATCAATGCCTGTACAGCGCAATTTGTAGGCCCTCAGGCGACTGGCGTTTGGCTGCAGGGTTTGAACTTTGAATTCAGTTTTTTGTTATTAATCTAAGCCATATAATGCATTTCCAAAAATGTCTAGAAAGGCCTGGCTAATTATTTTATTTATGTAGTTTTAGAAGTTGAAAAATAGATAACATACTTACATTTTATGAGCAAAAAAAGAGTGATGCAGCAGAAACACCTCAAGCCCAGCAAACAAACACAAAACATTCTTATAACGTTCGCCAACGTTGTGGTTAGGTATGTCACAAAATAACGTTCACACAACGTTGTAAAAACCTTGT
>NW_022688867.1:0-609 GCF_011630105.1 Anneissia japonica | reverse complement strand
ATGTACCTCGCTTACCATTGCAGCCTTAATTTAAGTCTCACTAATAACGTCGCAATGAACTGTTTTCGTTTTTTTTTTTTTTACCTCATTTTTTTCCACTTCATTAAAATTATATTGGTTTTCCGTGTTTTTTTTTTTACTTTATACCTTTTAACGACTTTTCTTTTTGTTGCAATTTCAACTTCATTTCTCATTAAAGCAATGGGGAAAAGCCCTATGTTTCTGTTGTTCAAACAGACATAGTAAGTCTAGTTACAATTATTGTTAGGCTTACTAATATTATTTATGATGCGTCTATTGCAACTTTATCCTCTCAAAACAGTCATAAAAAGTTGAGAGTGCGCTACCTCCGAGGGGAAACCCCACCCCACTCGGTACTACGTACCTCGCATAACGGCTCCCCCTTTCAAAATACTGGCTCGTACCTGAGGAGACTCAACTTCCCCAAAAAAAGTTTTCCTGTTCCAGCAATAAGCAGGGCGCATCCAGGGATGGGACCCGAAACAAAATCACTATGCAAGATGTATAGGCCTACACTGTACAGTATTTCGTAACAGCATCAACTGAACATAAATTGTATACATTACGCCTATTGGATACTTAATTACC
>NW_022688866.1:0-1035 GCF_011630105.1 Anneissia japonica | reverse complement strand
TGGATGGTTGCCATCATCTGCTGGTAGACAATATTGGCCAGGAGCCTTGATATTGTTGTACCCTTGACAAGAGGCTCAATAGGTACTGAGAAACCCTATTCAATACTATTCAATATATAAGGTCAATGTTTATGGGGTATCGTATTAATGCAGAGACATACCGAATCATTATTTCTGTTTGAATTGGAACTTGAAAGAAAATATTTGCCAAATCACTGCATTACTCATGTATTTTTATACACTGCAATGAACTACCAAAAGAGGCCTAATACGGGAATTTCATATCCTGTAAAGATATTACAGAAACCTAGTTTATTATTTTCGAATAGATTAGAATCGTTAATACTGTAGTTAGGCCAGTAATTCCACATTTTAAAATCAAAGTAACTCGAGTGACTGTACTAAGGTTTGGAGCAATTCTTTGAGAGTAGAATGTTATTGTGTTAACACGTCATTTTGGGGCCTTCGTGATCTTTTAAGTTACTATTAGTACGTACATGCGTACTCAATATCGAACATTCAATTAATACATACATTTTTTATATATTAAAACGATGGCCAATTGATGAGGACTATTAAGTCGTCATCTGGCGACCTTTGAGAGGTGGGTCTGTTCTGTTGATAAAATGCAGAATGTCACAATAATGTGCTTGTCTAAAATATTGTGTTCTCTCCCCCCCCCCCTTAGATGTGTATAAGAGACAGCTCTTAGGAATCGTATTAGGCTATTTAAAAATGTACTTGCGATACTGAATAAAAAGTACCAACATATATATTGTTAATATACAGAGTCTTACAGAGATAAAGCATATTACAAACACAAAATAAGTTTAAAACGGAATGTCATCTGGACATCGCCACATCACCAGCGTGTCAAATCAGCATACTACATGTCACATGATTGTATTTCGTCAACAGGCTATTATGTCAAAATTTTAAACACATAACTTGCGTGTCTCAACAATTACATAAAAAGTATATTTGTTACAAAATAAACCAAATAAAGTTATTCCAATGTCATATTTTCAGTTGTTT
>NW_022688865.1:0-848 GCF_011630105.1 Anneissia japonica | reverse complement strand
TAATCCCCCACGAGGGGCAACATAACATTAGGAGTATGGAAACTAACAAAGTTATAACTTAAAGCGTTCTATTAAGTTGAACTATTCGCAAAAGCATAGTCGGGAACAATGCCCCTATCTTTGTTAAGGCCGTTAATATGGGTTTTTAAGCGATGAATTCATTTGGTTTCCTCGCACCGTCTGTCCTTAGTGGATTTGAAATTGGAGCGTATTATAAGGAAGCGCATATCGTTAATATCATGGTCAAGAGAATTGAAATGCAAAGATACAGTGTGATTAGAGTCCTTATTTCTAATGGTAGTTTTATGGTTATTAAAACCTGGATCTGTATGTAGCACCGGTTTCTCCCACATAATTACCGTTATTGCATTTGGTGCAATAAATTAGGTATAATACATTATGTGCACAACAGTCCTCATTGGGTGGGTGGATAATGAAGTTGGTGCCAGGTACTTTGAATGTTTGCTTGCTTTACCACAAGGCATGTTCCCCTTCTTCGGTGTGTTATCGGTAGTAGGTAGTTGAGTAGACGTTAAAAGCGACTTGAGGTTGGGTGGCTGTCTACGTGCGATTATCGGTGGGTTCTGAAAAGCAGCCTTTATGGATGGGTCTTTTTTCAATGTTTCAAAGTCCGTCTTCATCGCATTCGTGAGTGGTCTTGTACGAGGGCTATAGTCTAATATGAGCGGTATGCGATCTGAGTGTGATTTGGCATTGTATTTAAGAAGGTCGGTTCTTGGTCGGTGCGATGCTTTAGTTATGGCCGATTTAATGACGGAAAGAGGGTATTAGACCGTGGGTTGAGGATCGAAAACGTTCAATTCTGTGACCCACCAATCCGGGCTACC
>NW_022688864.1:0-1068 GCF_011630105.1 Anneissia japonica | reverse complement strand
CTCTGAAAAACAATTGAAAACGTACCTGTACAGTTAAATAAAGTTTCCTTGGACTGCTTACTTGCTATTTATTCAAGTTAATTTCTTTAGCGCTACGATCTATTATTAATGTCGTTATATCGATATTATTATAATGTTTATAATGGCTTTCCATTAAAATTTCTTTTGGTAATTATTTCGTAAATATACAATCAGTGTTTGGGGCCGAGTTGATTTGGGGCCGAGTTGACTTGAGGCCGAGTTAACTTGGGGCTGAGTTGTTAACTTGGGGCTGAGTTGTTAACTTGGGGCTGAGTTGACTTGGGGGCCGAGTTGACCTAGGCCAATTTGACTTGGAGTCGATTTGATATGGGGCCGAGTTGACTTGGGTCCGAGTTGACTGGGGCCGTGTTGGGCCGAGTTAACCTGTTTCCCTTTGGAATCAATTGCATAGGCGCAGGGTTATTTGTATCTTTACCTGTATTTTATATATTACACCCTCATAATACGTCGACATTGTCATGTCTGACTAATGTTTTTCTATTTTAAGATGTTACGTTTTAATATACCCACTCAGAGTCCGCACTACCATCACTTCCGCAAGAAAAATATTCGTTTCAGGAAGTATTTGGGTGATTTCAATCTTGTGTTCATTTCATGTTTTTTTTTTCGTAAGTAGCTCATTGATTTAATGCTGGTAGTTATTAAGTTGATTAAATAAGTGTTAAGTAATAACAATAAACCAGCACAATCATACGACAGTATTAATAAACTACACAATGAGGGGGAAAGTTTTTATAGGTGGGTGTCCAGTGGTGATCCTTCTTCGTGAACACCGCTGAAAGAGTTGCTAAATAGTAATTAGTGCTGCAGCTAGGCCTATATTGTTCATTCAAACTAGTGTGCATCTTGTCTCTATGATTGCTCTAGTTGTTTATGAATCTATTTCTGTAGAAGCTCTATACTAATGTGCTTCAATTCACCGATGAGCTTGACAAGTGGCAACCTGCAACACAATTTATAATTCCGGCAGTCATCGTAGTAGTATCCTGCATCATAACATCTGTAACCCTTGTTAAAAGAATACGC
>NW_022688863.1:0-974 GCF_011630105.1 Anneissia japonica | reverse complement strand
TTTTTGTATTTTTTTTTTTGGGGGGGGGGCATTTTGCATAGGTAAATACATCTTTAAGGAATAAAGTTAATAATGGGCAAATTCGGCTAAACAAAAATTTATTAAAAAAATAAATAAATAAAATATAAAAGGTAAAATAAGAATAGAGATTTCAACTCATTCAACAGTCCAGCAATGAATATGGAAAATATTGTTAATCGATATCTCACCTAAACACATGTAACCATTTCCAGAATATCCGTCATTGCATGTACATTTATAGGATCCATCCGTGTTGCTGCAGTTTGCTTGCTCACTACACCTCATATGAGTGCATGATTGGTTACCAGTGCAATAAAGAGATATATCCTTACATTCGTCGATATCTATTGACAAACAATACAAAATTAATTGAATAAAAGTACTCTATTTGTTTTGACCTATAGTCCAATCCTTAAACATAGGTTTTGCACTATTATATGTGTGTAGTAGTGTGTATTTTTTGTGTTTATTAAGCCTTTGAATCTTATTATTTGATTAATATATTTTGTTATTCTTTTAAATTTCCCTTTAGATTAAAGTAATACAGTTAAAGGATAGGTTATTAACCTGAGATCTATTCTTGGTAGGTTGTTCCCCCTGGATTTAGTCGGAGTATTGTACATTCCTGTGGTCTTATAAGGGAAGTGTCCTGTCCACCTAAACTTGATTGATGACCGGAACCAAGATAGGGAATGGAAAGTGACTTAGGGGTGTTAAACAATACTAGGAACCAATAAGAATTAAATTTTCTCATGATTAATATAAATAATAAACCAATGGAATACGTTAAGACGCGAACAAGGAGTCGTTATGTCCTTCTTTAATACACTGAACAGTTTGATAGAGAGGAGCAGTGAAGAAAGAAATCCAGTCCAGCGAGAGGAAAGTGGTACCTCAGCCCGAGGGCCGTGGCTCTGGCCATTTGGCTATTCCATCAGAGTACTGTACCAACA
>NW_022688862.1:0-880 GCF_011630105.1 Anneissia japonica | reverse complement strand
AACTACTACAATTGCCTACGTCAGAGTCAATTACGTATCAAGTGGCTGATTGGCTAAAAGATGCCTGACGATGACCAACTTAATGCTTACAAGTTTTCTTATTGCCGGGACTGATGGTTCAAGGTATTCACTTCATTTCTTTTATGAATTTATTTTTGGTTAATTGGGACCTTTCCACTAAGCCCCGCCCCTTGGATATTGTTGCTAAGGTCCAACAAAACGGCATTTATGTGACAACGCGTGTGTTTGTAAGAAACGCGCGTATTCTTATTGGTCAATTGTTGAGTTTGATTGACATTCCGGAAAGGTCTGTTTTAGAGTTACCGAGCATTGTGGGAGTTTTCAGAGGTAGATTTTTTTTAAATTTATAAACGAGGTCTATATTCTAAAAGAAAAATAATAAATAAATTTATTGTCTAGCCTAACACATGTGACAATGTTTACTCAGACCTATATTATAAATGCCATGAAATATGGTTGCCGTGTTACAACATGAACTTCATTAAGACAACAAAAACGTGCTTTACTAGTCTTCTTCTTGAACGCTAGTCGTCGTTAGACATCGCGCATTTCACTAATTTCCGCCATTCGGTGCGTTTTTGAGCAAGTGCGTGCATAGACCCGTGTGTGAAAAATCTGGTTTCCTTCTTGATGTTGGCCATCCATGTTGTTGTCGGCCGCCCCTGCGGACGTTTTACCTTTCGCTCTGCTTCGTGGTATGCCAGTCTAGCTGGAGTGTGTTCATCTAAGCGGAGCAGGTGCCCATACCATATCAGCCTTCTTTTCTTTACTTTCTTACTCAATTCTTCTTCCCATGTCTTTCTATATAACTCGTCATTCCTTATTTTCTCTGGCCACTTTATACCTAATATTCTTCGTA
>NW_022688861.1:0-1430 GCF_011630105.1 Anneissia japonica | reverse complement strand
TTGGCGTCCATCAACCTCGTGTACTCGTAATCATCCTCGTCCATCATGGCATCCCTGCCCGTGTCTACATGGACGGTGCTCGTCGAACGCCAGTGGTGGTATACCCCGTATATCATGTGGCAAACGGCGGCGACGATGGCGAGGACGAGAAGGACGCGGTTCACCGTCGGAGTGAACGACGAGCTGCAGAAGGCCGTGTCAACGTACTTGGTCGTCAAGAAGCAGTACGGGAGGCTGTAAGCCAGAAGACCCAGCATGACGGCCGCCGCGACCGGCAGCACGTGCAGCAGCATGCGTTCCCACACCGCCGGTTCTTTGAACCTGGACAGATGCTTCTCGAACGCCGCTCTCGTCATCAGGTACAGGAAGTTGACGATTATGGTGAAGACGTCCACTCCGACCGCGTACAACAGCGGACGGGTGACGAATACGAAGTCTATCTTTCCGGGGATCCTGCCAACCCTGTCGCTCTCGTTCACGACGAACACCGCAGAGATGAGCGCCTCCATCAGAGAGAAGAGTTTCTGCAGGTGCAGGGCGAAGTGATCGTGCCACGCTCGCACGCCTTTCAGGGAGTACACGTCGTGCAGAGCATCGTCCATCTGCTTGGGTATGTCGGCGAACGCTTTTCCGAAGGATCGGAGGTTGCCGTCGTTGGTGCCGAATGTCATCTTTCTTATATTTTTTTATTCTCCGATGCAGACATCGCGTCCGGAAATACACAAATACACTTAGCTGCGATCGGCGAACACCCGATATGGGGGGTAAGAGTTGGCGTATTATCGTAAATATTTTTTTTTTTCGTATTATGTTAGAAAAGAAAGAAAGGCAAAAATAAAGTCATGTTCCGACATCGGCTGTTCCCATGACGGGGGGTGTAGGTCGAAGTTACAAAGCTTACGGCAAGAACTTGACGGCCGTCAAGAAGCAGATAGATGCGTTTCTGTACTACAACAAAGCGTGGAAATTCAGAAGAGCGAGAATAGTGGGTTCGGCGGCTCTTACCAGCGAGAAAGCTCTCAAGGTCGGTCGGGCGATGGACGTCGCCGTGTCCAAGATGAAAAATCCCGATGTGAATCGAATGCTCGATGATTTGACGAACGCGAAGGAGGGTGGTCCCGACGCCAGCGTCGCGGTCGTCGATCTCATCACGAAGGAACGTTCGACGTGTCGGCCGGTTGTCGTGGAATTCAAATTCACGTCAATGACCATGCCGCAGATCATGCAGGAGCGCGAGTCCGCTCCTCGCAAAAAGTGGAACCGCATTTCGACCCTGTCTGCTGGATAAAGCCAAAATCCAGGCTCAGCTGGGAGCGCTGTTTTTGGCAAACACTTTCTCACTGTCAGCTCGCCCTGCCGCCTTAGTAATCGTCAAATGTTTGGGCGACAACGTGTACGCCGAATGGGTGGACGACTGCAAGGAGGAGGAT
>NW_022688860.1:0-996 GCF_011630105.1 Anneissia japonica | reverse complement strand
TAATTTTCTGAATCGTTTTGAAATTGTCCCGATAGGCAAATCGAATATTGCCATGAGGTCTTTATTATTGATATTATTTTGCATTTTTTTACTTTTATGACGTATTTGTTCAGCCTCATTTTGTTTGTATTTTGAAAAGTTTTATTTGTTTAAATGTTTTAGGTTTACTGCTTATATATTGTTTCCCCCCAATCTTTTTAATATTGAATTTGAATTATTATTATTATTATTAAAGATTTATTGTTGTTATTGTTATTGATATAATTGCTGCTGCTGCTACTGTATTTAGACTCATTTTTACCATATTTTATCTTAGTACACTTTCATGGTTATAATTATATATTTTTTTTTTTAACTTTTATGACATAAATTGTTTAGCATCGTTTTGGTCTTGCCATTTTGACTTATTACCGATTTAGTGTTTCTGGTAAAAAAGTGTTGTCATTTTGGTCATTGCTGTTTCGACTTACTTATTGCCATTTTGTCTACAAACTGGTTGAGATGAAACCAGTGAGAATTTTTTGTTTGTTACTGTACAGTTGAACTTGCACTAGTCAAATCCAAAATGCATTGGGCACTGTTGGACTTCAATAATTAGACTTAGAGATTGTTTACTAATGGATAACTCAACAATTTGGCATGTAAAATTAGATCGACTTTGAAATTATTAGAGTTAGGCAAAGTCGACTTGTAAGTTTGACTGTACAGCATAATATCGAAATAGTGTTTTTGGTGTCTTCCATTTCATTGTGGAGACTGGCATCAAGAAATTGCCCTGCTATCTGAATGCTGTCTATACACTTTCCAGGGGCGTACGGTGAAAAATCTAAGGGGGGTCGAAACGAAAGCGCAGGGGGCAGCTGAACTCGGAGCAATTTAGCGAAGCTTTCAGAATTCGCGGGGTGCGTTATTTGTGAGTGAAGCGAGCAAATAGGCTGGGGCTAGGGGACCGCAAAAGGGGAAAAATTTACGTTTTTACGTTCTAGTGCATTAAGT
>NW_022688859.1:335-574 GCF_011630105.1 Anneissia japonica | reverse complement strand
CTATCTCGCTTTGCCTAACAAAAAAAAATTACATTTTTACTCAACTTTTTAACATTGTCACCTTTTGCATAAAAGTGCTTATCTCTTCAAGTTTAGCACTTTGTGCAAATTTTTGACTTTCCGCCATATTTCGAGTACTTTTCCAAAAAACTTCAAACTTTCGATGGAATAGTGTTTGTTTTAGGCTATCTCACCGTGCCTAACAAAAAAAATTACACTTTGACTCAACTTTTTAACAT
>NW_022688859.1:0-194 GCF_011630105.1 Anneissia japonica | reverse complement strand
AAAATTGTATTTTGACTCAACTTTTTAACATTGTCACTTTTTGCACAAAAGTGCTTATCTCGCCGAGTTGAGCACTTTGTGCAAATTTTTTACTTTCCGCCATATTTAGAGTACTTTTCCGAAAAACTACAAACTTTCAATGGAATAGTGTTTGTTTCACTTTGCCTAACAAAAAAAAATTACATTTTGACTTA
>NW_022688858.1:0-757 GCF_011630105.1 Anneissia japonica | reverse complement strand
GTAAAACTAGCCAACGTGTTGGTTAGTTTTACCAAAAAAAGTCCAGTGCGATTGTGGCTTTAGTCGATCTTATTTTACAATCCAAATTGTTGTTTTCCATTAATTAACAACAGGGGCGGATTTAGGGGGGAGCCGGCCCGGCCCCGGCCCCCCCTTTTGGGAGGTAAAAAAAAGAAAAAAAAAAGAAAAAAAGAAAGAAAAAGAAAAAAATGATAGCCCACAACGCCTCAAATGTTATTTTCAGGCGTCTAGAAGTTCGGGCGTCTAGAACACAAAAATTTCGCGGGGGCATGCCCCCGGACCCCCTACGTCATTGTTGTCTCGATCGGCCCAAATTTCGGGCCCCCTTTCGGCCCCCCCTTTTGGACATCTCTGGATCCGCCCCTGAACAATCTGTAAGTCAAATTTTATCTTAAGTCGAACAATATTTCAATGACATTTTGGATTCGACTTAGGCAAGTTCAACTGTAGATCAAATTCCAGCCTTAGAGTGTAGTCGTAAGTCTTAAGCTCTAGGTCCACAACTAGGCTGTCCACCCCAATAAAGACCTCTTTTTTTCCATAACATTTGTTAAAATAATAAATTAATAATTAAAATTTAATAGTAAAAACTAATAGTTAAACTAATAGGTTTTTGCTTTAGTGTGATTTTGAAATAACAAAATATAATATAATTATATATGCCTATCACAAAGGCTATGTTCACACACACGGCGTAAGGCTGGCTTAAGCCTGGCGTAGCGTACGCCTTTGTGTG
>NW_022688857.1:0-698 GCF_011630105.1 Anneissia japonica | reverse complement strand
ATATTTGTTCAATAAATTCCAGAGAGCAGTTAATCTGGTGGTAGCCACTTAGCTGTTTAGGTATTGGACAAGGTTGCTGCGTAGCACTGTAAATACAATAGAAACTTATAGATAAATAATAATACAATAGTAACAATAATTGAAACCTGCATCCTTTCACTGTCAAGGTATCATACTGTATCCATTAGACCACAGAGGATATACGTGCCGTTGTAACCCCCAGGCACTTTCTCTCATACAACTGACTGAAACGCCCAAAATGGTGGAGCTGATTACGCTAGAAAAGCTAGTCTTGCATAGTAAATAATATTCAAATCAAGGTTGCTCCGTAGCACCGTAAATACAATAGAAACAAATAGATAAATAATAATAGCAGTTCTCAAAGAGGAACAAGTTGTAATAATCGTACCAAGCAAAGCCCATCAACGAAAAGTTTCTTTAAAATCATTTGTATGAAAAATAAACTGTCTCTGGCTGGATTCTTAAACCTGCAAAATTTTGCTGTTAAGGCAAAGTTCATAACCATTAGGCCAAAGAGACCACCTGGGTGTATGTGCAGTTCTATCTATACTTGGAAGGCAAACATCTTAATCAGTAGCGGATTCAAGGAAATGCCCAGGTAGGGAGGAGGCCCCCCCCTCTAAATAGATTGTTCAAATTTTGTGAAAAACGGAGGTATAACGAAAATTATGTTCAAA
>NW_022688856.1:0-618 GCF_011630105.1 Anneissia japonica | reverse complement strand
ATATACAATACATATACATTTAATAAAAAAAGTAGGTTTATTAATATGCAATGTTTATTAATAAACTTACCTTTCCTTTTTTCGAATTCACTTCATTTTTATCGTGATTCATTCTGTTTGACTATTATTAAATCACCAGACACTTTCAACTCTGCTATCTTCATGTCATCTTCAAAGTTGGATGGATTTTGTCAGACTACAAAAGGAAGCTGTATAAGATGTGCTTTTGAATGCATGAGGGCGCTGAAATGCAAAGCCTTCCGTAATGACAACACAGGATGTCATTTGATATCGGATCCTAATGATCAGCACAGTATGACGTATTATAGAGTCAACAATACTGTACATAGGTCCATACTACAATCACACCAGTAGTTGCAGACAAAACTGCTCTCTTTTTTTGGAGCGGCACCACGAGCAACGACTGTTGGATGGCCATAAACGGAACGATTGATTGATAGATTATTTGTCGTTTGCTACTTTTGAATTTGAATTTAATGATGGAAGTTGAACCAAGACCATCTCTTGTTTCTGCTCAAGACGGGAATTAACGTTTGTTTGATCAAATGATCATAAAATTTATTATTTATAATTTTCTGACCACATTTGTGCGAACTT
>NW_022688855.1:0-1021 GCF_011630105.1 Anneissia japonica | reverse complement strand
GGAATTAGCGATCTCAATTGGTCATCGAGCCCCCCTCCCTCAATCAGCACCACCATTTTAAGACTCCTATATAAGCCACTGGAGTGTACTGAGTTCTTTAATGCACATGGGCCATATTGCACACAGACCAATGGCTTAAACATCTCATCTGAAAGACACTGTGCTATCGTAACTTGAATCTCCACGGTTCACCGTGCACACTGTGGCTTCCACCATTTTAGCCAACTGAGCTAAGCTGCTTTCTCTGCATTATAATTAGGCCAAATAATTAAAAAAATATTGTATTGGTCACGCCTGACCGATCCAAGATGTACGAAATTGAGATTCGGAATTTTAGTGGTTTTTTTAGTTTTCTTTTAATGAGCTAAAAAGGCTGGAATAAGACTATCTGGCTGGATAGTAGTTGCTTTTTTAAATACAGATTTAAAAATGGTCTTTGTTGTATTTTTGTGTATTTTCTACTTTTTAGTACACATTTAAGTAACAATTTTTGGTAAAAAAAAAAACTTTTCCTACCAACCTACCCATTTTTTGGATTTTCCCAAAACGTGGCCAACACAAAAACTTTTTTTTCTCGGCCTTATGATAGCACCACAAAATGATGACCAAACAGGTAGAAAGGATTGTATTCATCATTAACTGTTATTTATTCAATTATATGTGATGGTGCTAGGCCTACTGCTTTTAAAATCATTTTAATTCACCTCTATATTTTTAGATATTCTTTTTCATATTTATGAGAGAAGATACTTGAAATTGCAGGTATGGGATGAAGCAAACAGAAGGGCATTAGAAATAGCCAGCCAACCAGATGCAACCATTATTCATCCATTTGATAACCCAGATATTTGGTAAGTACTGTAGTTAATACAAGTGTTATGCTTTCAGCTGTTGTTGTAAATGTTTATATTTTTTTTACTTATTTATTTACTTTTTCATTTGTCATGTTATTCATATATATATATATATATATATATAAGTTAAATCAATCTGCATACAACGTTGTTTCGTCCTTTAAGGA
>NW_022688854.1:0-1270 GCF_011630105.1 Anneissia japonica | reverse complement strand
AAGGATGAATGAGTTGTGAAATAAACATTGGCGAGGAATTATGAAGTGCTTTGAAAACAAATAACAAAATCTTGTAAGTAATTCTCTGTGTTACAGGAAGCCAATGAAGGTGCCTTAACACAGGAGTGATATGATCCCTAATTGGGCTTAAAGTGACCAAACGGGCAGCTGCATTCTGAACTCGCCGAAGTTTTGAAATATCCTTAGCTGGCAATCCATAAAGCAATGAATCACGTCGGGGTCATTGATTTTAAAAACATGAATGCCTATTTTTTAAATTTCTCTGATTTCCAATAGGCCTACATGCTTAATGTTCTAGATATAAATTTCAATCAATCAATCAAAGTATTTATATAGCGCCAATATCCAGAGCTAATAGAATAGTAGTAGTTTTTAATGAAAAATAAATATAATTTAAATGAGTTAATATTTTTTTCTTTATTGCTGTACTTTAAAATCAATTGATCATGAAGAGACTACAGATTGCGTATCTGAAGTTATTCTTATTTTTCTTATAATATTAACAATGATATTATTTCAATATTTTTATCATTAATAGCATATTATTATTTATTTGTTATTTGTTATTACAATATTATTATTATTTATTATTATTAATATTATTATTAGGCCTATCAATTTATTATTGTTAATATAATGATTTCATTTTCATTTATTTATTCAGACAGATTCCTTGGGGCAACAAATTCACCATGATAAAAGTCCGGAGCCCTAGAAAACTAAACTTAACTATAAGATTAGCTATTATATCAAAATCAGGGGCGGATCAAAAATTTTTGAAACAGGGTGGGGCGTTGGGGTGTTGGGGTGGTAGGCTAGGTGAGAGCACTAATTTCAATATATGCCTTGAAATTTTTTAATTTAGTGGCAAAGCGGAGAGGGGAGGAGCTCGTCTCCCCACCCCCTACCCCCTCCCGTACCCACCTACTGGATCCGGCCCTGTTTAAAATATGTTTAATGTAAAAAGTGAAAGGTCAAGATAAATAAAATTATAAAATATGCACTAACTTATGGTAGTTTTATGCATTGTGAATCTGAATAGCGTTTATCTGCAGCTTTAGGAAGTACGGAATGATCATCACTTTGACAGTATGAATAGCCCACTGAAACCGACCGACATTATTACAACCCGTTTCGTCATACGCATTTGACCTATTTTTCAACGAGCTTACTCAGTTGTCATACCATGGAGGTATTATTGAGAAGGAGATCACTCGGCAAAGCCACGCGCACGCAGCGCTATGCAAAT
>NW_022688853.1:0-593 GCF_011630105.1 Anneissia japonica | reverse complement strand
ATGATCTCATTTTATGCATTTTACTAATTTATTTATTTGTAATTTTAGCCCAATATTCATCCTAAAATTGTGTAATGATTCCTGATTTGCCCCATTGTCGCAAATCGATCTCATAATTTGAACCGTTTACAATGTAGGCCTTGTATTATTTATTTATTTATTCATTAAAAATTTGCCACGATATAGATAAACACATATTGACCAGGGGCGTGACTAGAGATGACATGGGCTAAAGCCCAACACAACAAGTGGTCATCTCTAAACCCCTGGCCAACAGCAATAAGATATGATATATAAAACATATAAAATTACAGTTCAATTCAAAAATTATAAAAGGGATCATGTTGATCTGTGATAGTGTGAGTGTTCATACTTTGCAGTGTAATAAAGGAAATTTCTTCTAAATGAATTCGATTAATTATTGTAGATAATCAATACAAATGTATTGGCAACGATATTAATATTTTTTCTTCATTTCAAGAATTGAGAATGATCAGTGTGCCTGTCTTTATACTGTTATAAAACACGATGTTTTTCAATTGTTGAGCTCTAATATGTGAGTAATTTTTATACGAACGACTTTATATATACAT
>NW_022688852.1:0-726 GCF_011630105.1 Anneissia japonica | reverse complement strand
TATATCAAATTTAGTAGGCGCATAAAAGCCTAAATTTAAAAATAATGATTTAGTGTACAATTTTTTATTATGTTTTCCTGGTGTCTAAAATTACAAGGCTAAAAAACATCTGAAATCAAATTTAAATGTAATATACGAAGATTTGAAATCCGGTTTAAATTTAAAAAATATAGTGCCTGAAATAGTATGTTGTTCAGTCACTGTCAGTTAAATGAAGAACTTCTTCCACTTGTGCTGTAGCTGAAAGGAAAAAGAAAAGAGGTATATTGTGTACAGCGTTTGGAAAGATTCGTAATGTTCATGATAACGTATTAGTGGTCTAATGGGGCCAATGCATTAGTTAAGGATCAAATACATTCAACTAGAATTTAATTTATACAAATTCAAATGAACATATAGGTTCCTCAAATAATTTAAAGATCAAATAATTTAATATTACTGATCGATCAGCTGCTTAATTGACATTATCATTTAATCAGTTGCGACAATCATGTATTCAATCAATTATTCAATCAATCACTCACTCACTCACTCACTCAATATTTAGTTAGTTCGTTTAACTAATTACTAATACATGTAAAATCCAAACGTATGAAGTAGAAATGAAACTTACCTCTCTGCTTCTTGGCTCTGGCCTTTCTTCCACCTAATCCGTCTTAACTGTACTTAAACCATGAATTTATTTTTTCCTCAGATGTAGCTTCAGTGATACACCTTAAAGTACTT
>NW_022688851.1:0-1124 GCF_011630105.1 Anneissia japonica | reverse complement strand
ACAGGGTGAAAGGCAACATGCCGGCGCTGAACAACATACACTTCGTGGTCGACGACGTGAACGATGTCATCTGGTACAAAGTTCTTCGATGGTTGGACCCGAAAGCCGTGCAGCAGTTGAGCCGTAAACTGAAGGTCGAGGACATCACGTGCCCGAACATCATCTCCTTGACCAAGACGGCGATGTTCACGAACGAAATTGACGCACTGACGGTAATCGCGACGTCGCTGGTAAGTGGCTCGGTGATCTTTACAGGTCTAAGGAACGAAGACATGCCCACCCTACTGGAAGACGCGAAGGACATGTTCGCAGACGAGAGAAGAACGCGACTGCTGGTGGATCTGACGAACATGATTTCCTCTCGCGAGAAAGGAAATCTGATAAGAAACACGATATGCGACACGCTTCTGTTCTGGTCTCCTCTGATACACGACATGTTCCTGAAGAAACCCGTGCAGATGGCGAGTTGGCTCTCCCGGATACCGCCGAGTCTGATCGATCACATGATCAACAGACCGGAGCGCTTAAGCGGGCACGACGAGGACGTGCATCGTCTCGTTGCCGTCTGGGTGGCGTCGTTCGCGGACAGCGCCGTGGATTCTTTGCGAATGGGTCTGTTGATGGACGCGGGCAAATTCTCGCCTTACGGATGGAAGGACGGCGAAGGAGCGCGGGCGCTGGCCCAGCTTCGAACGTCCGACAGGATAAGGACGTTGATGAAAGAATCGTCTCCGTATTCCAAGCGGAACGGAAAGCAGAGAATTTCGGGTCCGCCGAGCATGTTCATCGTAAAGCCGATAGGAGACACGTTTGGTCGACATACCATGACGAACACTACCAGGTTGGTTCTGTCGGGAGACCACGAACGCACGTTGGGAGTGTTGGGGTGCTCGAGCGATACCTCTCTGTACGTCTGCTTCGAGGACGATTTCTCGGTGGTCAAGTGCAGTTCGGATACGTTGCAGAAAAAAGGCGTGCAGAAGTGGACACGGATCACCACGATGCCGCGCTCGTGCCGTCGGTCGAAACTGCAGATGCTCTGCTACCGCGACAGGTTCATGGTGTTCGTCGGAGGAAAGGACAGGAGGGGGGCGCCGGCCGACTTAATCGACGTGCTCGGCGAA
>NW_022688850.1:0-716 GCF_011630105.1 Anneissia japonica | reverse complement strand
ATTTAATACTTTTTTTGTTAACGTTGGGAAAAAATTAGCTGATAATCTAGAACAAGATAATCAGAAAAATAGGCCTAATCCAACGTCATATTTGACGGGTAACTATCTTAATTCAATGTTTTTTAGGCCTACAATCGAAGAAGAAATAATTATATATATATTAATAAACTTGGGACAAATAAAGCACAAGGGCACGATGACATAAGCGCTAAGTACATTAAACATAATTATATTTACTTTACTAAGCCTATTACACACATGATAAACGTTTCACTTACAACCGGTTGTTTCCCTGATGAATTAAAAATTGCGAAAACTATACCCGTATTCAAAAGTGGCGATAAACATAACATTGATAATTATCGACCCATATCAATCTTACCCTGTCTTTCAAAAATATTCGAAAGAGTGGTCTATGATCCGACTATTTCCTTTCTTAACAAATATCACATAATAAACAGTTCTCAATATGGTTTTCGGCAACAACACTCTACAATTCACGCCCTATTACAAACCATAGAAAAAATAACGTCAGCTATTGAAAACAAATAATTTATTATAGGTGTATTTTTAGACTTATCAAAAGCATTCGATACGATTGATCACAAATTACTTATTGACAAAATGAGATATTATGGCATACGGGGGTGCATTAGATTGGTACAAAAGTTACTTAGCCCACAGAACACAATATGTTGCTATAGAATCTGGGGAAT
>NW_022688849.1:0-2822 GCF_011630105.1 Anneissia japonica | reverse complement strand
ACTCAATGCCTTATACGCTGGGCAGTAATATTGAAGATGGAACTTGTTAAACTAGATTTAATATTCTACAGACTGTTGCATGTTTGTGCAATTATGACGAGTTTGGGAATACAAGAATTGTATGGGGAGGCAGGTAGGATGCAGCGTGTATTGTTTTTTTAAATTGCATTCACATGATGCACGATGCTTATAAGACAAGTTTTTTTATGAGAATTATGGAGTGAAGTTGTTTTTAATCGTGAGAAAAAGTCACATGAATTGAACCCAGGACCCTGGTATTAGAGCACAAGCATCTTAACCACTAAGCTTGACAGATAGAGTTAGTATTTTAGTAGGAATATGTTGCTGTGCCTGTATGTTGGCAGTACAGCAGCTAGAATTTCCGAAGATCCTGTTTTGTTGTTTAAATAATTTAAAAAGAGGGCGTATCACATTGATCACGAAGGTGAGTCAAGTACTTCTGCTGTACCTGCGTGTATGTAGAAAATGTAATAAATTTCCTTTACCCAAGATATATTTATTATATATATTAAAGAAACCAAATACACTATTCGTAAGCCTACTATGAAAATGACATAGCTTTTTATAAGCTCTCAACACATTTAAGCTTGATTCAGAGCTGGTCACTAATTACAAATTTCACAATTATTGCAATAGACCATAATGCCAACATTTAAGTAAGTAGAAAATCACTCAGAATATTTGCTTAAAACCACTATACCTTTCAGACTCAATAATTAAGAACGTTGTCCTAGTACACTACAGTAATAAAAAGGTATTTCATAATTACAATAAATAATTGACTAATCCTTGGAGATGTGCCTCTACGAACTTTGGGGTTTTGTTCACTTTTTGCTCACGTTATTCTTATGTTATTTTCTCATTCACAATTACCCTTTTTACCTAAATTTTACATACCCTAATATTTCGATCCATTCTTGCCAGATTCAATTTTTATTGTAGTAGCTTTATTACTACCCCAACCCTCACTCATTTACCACTGACAATGCAGATTCTTTGTGTAGGCCTACATGTAAGCCTGTTCATTATTATATAAAATAATATATCCTTATTATATTTATCAACATTAATTTTAGGAAATATCATATTTCAATCATTAACACTTAACAAATATTCTCTAATACAATATGCCATGTTATGTGTTTCAAAAACTCGATGTCGGGGTTTAAATCCCTCGCTGTGTATTTCTCTTGTCTCCTTAAACAATGCATTTTATCTGCATTGCTTCGCTCTACCCAGGATTACAAGTGGGTACCTGAGAAGGTTCGAGTACAAAATGTGCTGATATATTTTATGCAGTACATTATGGAATTTTCCCCATAGGCATAGTTCTAATGACTGGTGTAATAATATGGAAATGCGCTCTGAGACTGTTGTGTAGACAGCTATATAAAAACCTACAAAGGCCCTATTATTATAATTATTATATATTAATGCTTGCGGTACACCACGTAGATAGTTCTGAAAAGAACTGTTTTTGTTGGTTGAGAATATCTCGACGTTTCGATTGAGTTGCTTCAATCGTCTTCAGGAGAATAATATCTGCAGAAATTCCAAAACAGTGAAATAGCCTACTTATATGTTTTCATTGTTTTGGAATTATTATTATATTTGGAATTATTTCACAGCTATTATTCTCCTGAAGACGATTGAAGCAATTCAATATTCATTTTCAGAGGTCTTGAATAAAAGTTTTAATTTAGGAAAATTTACTCGGCTATTATTTCGCAGTCATAAAAAACACACACGTTATAATTTTGTAGGGACGAAAATATGGTATGTTGCTATAACTTGACTGGATGGCCACCTACCATTACAATATTAAACCAAACATTAAAGGAAAAATAATTAGGTTTTAATGCTGTTAAAATAGTTACAAAGAAAATAATTCAGTCAAAAAATAGATTCATGAAGATTAGCACATAGAGAAAATAAATAAAAAAGCATTCAACAAGTTAGAAATTAAATTATCCTTCAGTCCATCATGTTTCACCATTTCTACATCTGTTCGTTTGTATCTAATTTCAACTTACAATACAATTCTTTATAGTTTTAAATAGTGGAAATACGTACAGACACAGTATATAATTTCTTTGTTTAAGGTTTTATTTTCGATATTTTATAAAACACCATGGCTGCGATAAGTATTATACATTATAGATAGGCTTAATGAGAGTTATATATTGCGAATTAATGTACGTAGGACATGTGCATTACTTTACTTTATCCTTAGCGGTAATATTATTATATTAAATGATGCAATAATTGTAAGATACGATCAATTTAGCAAAAGTACAATACTACTAACATACGTTGTATGGCAGCTGTAAAAGACGCTTTAACGGGAGAACAAATATAGTCAACGTTTATTTTCAGATATACAATGTATATTGCTTTTTCATTCCTAATGATACTGACTTTAAAAACACAAAAAGACATAATTCTAAAACATTGAATAATAAAATATAATTATTGCTATACTAATGGTTAGGTACGGTAACATATAATATAACGGTAATATTTTTCGTATTCTTTATATTTTTATATCATTTAATTTACCTCTAACTACAATACAGTTTATATTTTTTGCCATCTCGTTTATGTAGATGTGCATGCATATATATCCGATATATATGAATATATATATATATATATATATATGTATGTATATATGTATATCATATTGGTCAAAATATACGGTATCCTATATGTTTCTTATATGTTACAATAGGACTATAATATAAGTAGAAAAAAAAGAGATAACATTCTTTAGAACGCTACTAATTTAAAGCATTTAGTAT
>NW_022688848.1:0-4139 GCF_011630105.1 Anneissia japonica | reverse complement strand
GCCTGAATTACTTAGTCTAAGCACAGTCACTGAAGGGCACATCCCCACCCCAAAAAACTGAATTGTTTCAATTTGTGTAGTAATTGTTCTTGGTAGACAGTAGTAAATAGTTGCTTTATAATTGTGGATGGCTATTCTTGATTTGTCTTCATGGTCAGTTGTTTATGCTGGGTATTGTCTCAATATGCTTATTACAATATAACATCATCGTATTTGATTCACAATACTCTGTGGTTATTTTGCTGTCGATAGTACCCCAGTTTGATGAAAAGGCAGGGCTTCCTCTGTGTGTGTGTGGTGTGATACGCTTAGTGCTTCTCAATTAAGTAAAACATACCATACCATTTTAACGTTATATGTAACCACACACGTACCTTTAAACAGATTCGGTGCAATTTTGACTACTACTTGCACCACCATCCCTGAGATCCCCTTCGTTATAGGCTATTAATCATCAGCTTCGAGGGAAACTTAATAGGCCTTACTGAGGACTCGTATTTATTGTTTTCCACAGAGTTGCACATCCTTAAATTTCTTTTAAGCTGTTTACGCTTAATGACACAAACATACTCTAGGTTCTTACAACATGTATCACAAAAATATGCCTGAAACCGGCTCAGATTTATCATTTGAAGAACTTCTGGCCAACGCCATACTTGCAAGCGGAGTGTGTTGTTTACTATTTACATTGGACAAACGGCATAGAAGGTAGTTTGTGATTGGCTGAGGGCCTTGCAGCTAAGCCAAACTTCATTGTTAGTCGTCTTCTGATTGGCTATAGTTACGTAGCAACTTTTGATATAAATTCTCATTTTTGGTTACAGTATCCCCAAATTCACGATTGCCGACAATCAAATTATGTTACAATTTAATAGTATTGACATTTTTGTGCAAAAGCCAGGTAGCCCGGATTGGTGGGTCACAGAATTGAACGTTTTCGATCCTCAACCCACGGTCTACCAGGCCTAATTTGGGGTTACTCACTCTCTATTGAGGTTAGTGCGCTCCATACCTAATTTAATTTGCGTACCATACTCGACTTTCTATTTTTTTTTTTTTCAGAAGAAATCCTGAACATGTCTCAAGAGGTTACTGCTTGTTTTCTATGTTAATCAACATGCATAAAAAACAGTAAACATCCCAAGAATTATGTCCTACTTCCAATTATAAAAATTCCTCTATAAAATATACATTTGTTAGTTCTCCAGTAACGACCTAACATGGCCTACAAATCTGTGATCCTCATCTTTCATTGAACTTCCATGAACTTCAAGGGAAAGTGGAACCGGCATAATAGATGTCGGTAATGAAGTCTCGACCACACCAAGTTGGTTGTCAGCATTCTTTTGTGAAGAGTTTGTGTTGATCTGGGAGAAAAAGTCTGTGTTTGTCGGGAGGTTGCTGGTGCCAGCCATATTTTCTGCGTTGGATGCATTGGGTGAGAGTTGATCATGGCCAAGATCATCAACAGAATCCAGGGATTCTACGTCACCTGATGCATCTGATGTCTGGCCGTTTGCTATTTCTGCAGCAAAATAAACAATAGGAATCAGTAAAATGCTTGTTAATGACAATTACAAAATGTTGAAGACCTTTGCTTTTGTTATTAGATTCAAAACTCCAGATTCATTTCATATGGTCATACATAAAAACATTTGATATTTGTTTTCATGGGTAGAAAAATATTAAAATATTATTTTAATAATATGACATTATAGGCTTGCACATAACTAAAAATTCTATCTATATATCTATCTTTGTTTGGGAAAGGAATAAGACTTTTTATGTCAATTTGCATGTGATTATAATACAGTTGACCTTGCCCAAGTCAAATCCAAAATGCCACTAAAATATTATTTGATTAATGGAAAGCACAACAATTTGGCTGTAAAATTAGATCGACTTCGAAATTATTCAACTTGTGCAAAGTTGACTTCGGTAAGTTTAACTGTACTTCTATACAATTTACCGTTCATTTTAACTCAAAGGTTGTACTGAAGTATTTGTATGGACATGCTGATTAAACTGATACTAAACATTATCAACTACTTTTTTTAATTTGAAGTTTTTCTTTAATGCTTTCATTTGATATACTCTATCCCTAACTATCACCATATCCTGGCACAGTCTCTGGGTTTTTGTCATAATTGTTTCGTATGTTTTATCTTTTGATATTTTAAAGTTTGATTATAATTGTTGTCCCTGTGTTGCATATTAATTTTATTTTTAAATTGTTGTTCCCTGTTTTTGAATGCAATATTTTGTTCTATAACTATGGAATTTTATTATTATTCTTGCAATTTTAATGATTTTACTATGGATTATTTTAAAATGTTCTCATATTAATATTACATTACAGTTTGGATTTTATATATTTCTATTTGAATTGTCTTTAAAGAGGGCCTCTTAAAGTCAGCATTGTTGTTAGAACCACCCTCTCAACAGATTACTGAATAAATAAATATATATTGTAATATGTATTGAAACAAAGTGATGAAAGTTTGAGAATACAGTATTCGAGGGGAATATTGGGTCTGATAAGACAAACTGTATGTAAGTTACAGAAGGTGCCTGATAATAATATTAACAAATGTATTTATTTGTTAGATTCCTTACCTCTTGCTTTCCGTTTTCTATCTTTCCTTCTGTTTGCAAACCAATTATATACATTCATAGGGGTGATCACTCTATGTTCCCCACATATATCCTCTGTTGAAATAAAACGGGACACAATGTAATATGTTATTTGTTATATATGTGCAAGTCAAATGGCCGAGTGGTTAAGGCAGGGGCGTTGCAACATACAGCCACAATATCGGCGCTGGTTCGAACAGCACGTTCTCCTATGGTTCTGGATGTGTAAAAAGTCTTCTCGGATAAGGACTATAAACCGAAACCCAGTGTACACAAGCAGAAGCCCCACCTGACAGCTGAGAGCCCAAAACACAACTGCCACACCAACCACTCCTACTTATGGTCATGTATAAAAACAATTGTGCTTGTGTCCTCATTTTAAAATAAACTTACCTGACATAATTTTTTATTGGTTTTGTAAAAATGAAAATACTGAAACCATTTTAACACCCTTTTTTCAATTATGCTTAAGTCATGCAAATAGCTCAATGTTGTGATTGCACCACCCCTTATACTGCAGGTGTTCATCCACTTTGTGCTTTAAAAAAATTCCAATGTCTCAGTTCTAGACATTTTTAAAAAGGACAACGATCAACTTTTATTTATATAGTCTAACCCCGGTATTCTTAAAACAAACTTTAGTCGTATTTTGAGTTAAAACTTAAAAATTACGTCATTTCGTATTCTTAAAACGGACTTCGACTAGCACTCCGACTAAATGACGTGAACCTCGACTAACATGATACCTCGCAGTCCGAATTTTTTAGTCAGCCTATGGTCAGGCTAAATAGCCGACTTGAAATATTTACCCCACTAAAAACGTGTTTTTGTAACTCACGAGAAAGTGAAACGAATAAAAACGATTGTATACGCAGGTTTGATATAACTTCGGTGTGTTAAACAAAAGAGGCATCAATTTTAGCTTCCAAAAGGAGAAATTAACATGTTTTCCTAACCGCATGCGGTAGTTCCTGATTTGCACGTAATCCCCTCGCATTGCAATCACCTATCTTCACCATAACAACAACAACAAAGATGGCGCCACCCTTGCTCGGGCTCAACTATAATAGCTCTCCAAAGAAAGCAAATTTTCAGTGAATGTTCAAATTCTTTATCGTAATATGTTAACAACTAATATAGTTATTTATTTAAAAAAATTAATTAAGCGAATGATGGTCTATTATGGATTATGAGGAAATAAGTTTTTGACCCACAGACGGCAGCTTAATATTACCGGATCTCTAAAATTTCGTCTGCTATTAAAGCTTGCCAGTCGTCTTCATTGAAATAAAACTAGGACTTGATTTAGTTGTAGTTAAAACTTCGACTACGTTGTTTGTGAATACAAAATGAAGTTGAAGTTGCAACTAGCACCAAATTAAGTTCTAGTTGAAAGTTCGACTAAAGTTTGTTTTAAGAATACGGGCGTTAGTACAAGCAACTTTTGATGCATACCCATTTAATGCTTTTGATGTACTGATGAGAATTTGGTATTATCAGATTAA
>NW_022688847.1:0-826 GCF_011630105.1 Anneissia japonica | reverse complement strand
CAAAAAGTGTTTCCAGGAAAATGTTCTTAAAAAACCAGTCTACACCACTATATGATTGAAAAAAATTTGAAAAATTTTGTTGACTTCTGAAATCAAGATTGAAAAAGAAAAGCCTATCTTAGTAGTGTATTAAAATAGGCCAATGCATTACAGTGCAGTAGCATAGGACTTTCGAGTTGTTACTGTTCGTAGCGATAATATACATATTTCTCTTATTACAAAGTACAAGTTATGTTTTATAAAGAGGTATAGTATAGTAAATAATGTTTTTAACACAGGAAACTCTCATATGGTAACTAAAACAATGCTAGTTCAGAGTATTACTAGTACTACGGCACTGTAATGCATATACCTATTTTAATACACTACTGAGATAGGCTTTTATTTTTCAATCTTGATTTCAGAGGTCAAAAAAATTTTTCAATTTTTTTTCAATCATATAGTGGTATAGACTAGTCTTTTAAGAACATTTTGCTGGAAATTTTTTTTGGATACGACACCCCGTTATAGAGTTATGATTTTTTAAATAACATGATGTCAAAAAATCCGCCCAAAAGCTTATCTTATTTCTGTTGGTTACGCACCGCTGATTCGCAATGTTTGTCATCACTTCAAGATGTCTACCGATTCGTGAAAAAGGCGTATTGTCAAGCGGTTGTAGAGGACATTGACAGTTAAAAAAATTATATTCATTTATTCTTTCATTCACTTTATTTCAGATAACACCCATAGAAACTATACATATAATTAAAGTAGTAATGATAATAAAACTGCATTTATAAAGTGCCTACGATCACAGATTGCTCTAGGTGCTTAAACTATTATA
>NW_022688846.1:0-522 GCF_011630105.1 Anneissia japonica | reverse complement strand
AAACCACTGAAAGTGCATTAAGAAGTGAAGTTGATGTGACAGACATTTCTATTGATGATGATAGCGATGAGGGATTTGATGCAGATGACAAAATAAAGGATCCTGATTACATTCCTGAGGATGATAGCGACACAGAAGATGAACTAGATGAATTTGATACAGGAGCGTAAGTTGACTTTTATTTTACATTTTTCCTGTATTATTATGTCATAATATTTTTAATAGATCTATTGTTTGATTTATGTTTACATTAATTCTTGTAATGTCCATCACAATTTTAACCTGTACATTTGTATTTTCACATTGTTGCGCAGCGCCTTTAAGCATAAATTTATAATAAAAAGATGTTTATAAAATATAATAATAAATTTATTACGCACCATTTTCCAAGGGGCCGTCATGTGACTTCATGTTTATTTTTTAATCTTAAACTTAGGAATGTTGAGGGAGAAGAAAGAAAATTCATAGTCTTTGAATCGGCTCTACTGGCAGCATTTGGTTCATGCCCAATGTGTGGCCATT
>NW_022688845.1:0-7371 GCF_011630105.1 Anneissia japonica | reverse complement strand
CCTTCCCCACCCCCACTTCGCTTCCTCGATTGTTTAAACTTTCACTCCCAGCTAATTTACAAACTTGGCATCTCTGCTAATATCTGCAAAAAGTTAAACCCAAACTTCACTGAAAATTCAGAGACTAAATTGATTAAATTTCTTAAAATAAAGTATGGCGCCATGTAAAACGACCTTGCAAACTGATCGGATATGTCGGATGCCTTGTATATTCACGCAAATTTATTCACGCGAATCCATGCGCATTCACATTTCTATCGGAGTTTTTGCGAAGTGTAAAAATGCGCAACCAATCAGAACTCAGGAAGCGAACCGACGCTTTGAATCGTGCGAACAAATTCACCAAGTGGAAAACCGGCTTTACACAACGACAAGCGGTATTCCATATAGTTAACGGTATGTCACCGGTATCTTATTGATCAGTGTGTGTGACGTGGCACTTTATCGTAACAAAACTATGGTCATGCGAAGACAATTTTGTATTACTTAATGTATTACTTTTCAAACTGAGAACTCTATTTAAGTAACTAAGGAAGTAATAGGGTATTGTGTGTTATTCTATCTGCTACGGTTTCTCGTAATAATATTCCTGGAATAAGTTCCTGGAATCCGGAAACCAATCTGTCTGTGTAAAAGTTAATATAGAATCTCTTACCGGTATATAAGCTAAAAAAACAAAACAGCTTGTGCACTACTATTAAAACCTTACAGAGTTGTATGATAAAATAACTTCAGTAATTGAGAAGAAACACCGCCTTAGGCTGTAGGCCTAGGTGTGCTGTTGTGTGGTTAAGTGAGGTATGGGTATACCGGTACTAGTAGTGCTATGTTCTCATTTAATATTCCCAGGCTCGAAGATACGACGTGGATCAAATGACCAAACGAAAGTTGAACAATAATTATTCTTCAGCAAGTGTATTTTCTGGTGAAAATAAATCTTTATTGTGGGGAATTGTGAAATATAGCCCTTCGGAGATGAGGAGACTGTAGCCTACTCAGCAGTGGCGCCAGAAATTTTCCGAAAAGGGGTCTGACATGTCCGATGGAGGAGGCAACGAGTCTTTGCTAAACGGCTCGGAATAAAAACTCCCTTCTAGGGTTCACAGGGAGAGTTTTTATGGCTTAATATGGTCCAAAATGTGCTTTCAGTTCAGACTACAATCTTAGGGATTGGCAGTCAAAATAACGTTACTTGGATAGGCAAATTATTGTTTTCGATCAGGCGACCTCGTGTGTGGACGAAGGGGCGTCCAGGTCTGTCCGACGGGGGAATTTCCCCTTCCCCACTCGCTCAACCTACTACTTTCCCGAGGGCCACTAGTAGGCCATGGTCTCTACATCACCGAGAGGCTACAGATTTCACTGTTCCCTGAATCTAGAGCAATCAATATTTGTTTTATATACCTACAGTTTACACACAGGGCATAGATCCTACGAGGCCTAAACAATGTAATGAAAAGAGTACCCAACAAGCAGCGTGACCACTCACAATTTTTGATATACCCAATGACTGGGTCGAAATTACCCAAGATTCAGCAAAAATTGCCCAAAATTACCCAAGCTTCCTGAAAATGCATCAAAATTTGAAAAAAATGTTTTTTTCGCATATATAGTTTCCCTTTTAGTTCAATTTATAAACCATTTTTTATTGTAATTGTTTGTGTTTATTATTAAATTAGTATCATGAGGTAATAATACGGATAGAAAAATACGCCCTCAGTTGGCCAGTGTTATCAGTGTAGATCAGTGATCAAGTTTTATTATGTAATGTATTAATTAGGTAAGATCGATGGCAACGCAAATCACAAATAAACAATTCTGAACCAACCCATGTTTATAGCAATCAACAGTCAATTAACAATGTTATGTGCACTTCGTTGAGTTTTGCTTACTTGAATGGACTGAAATATACTTTGTTACAGTCTTAATTCTTCCTCTATGACAAAAATATTTTTTTTAGTAAAAATAAAATACCCAAGGATTTGAACGGAATACCCAAGAACCCAAGACCATGTCAAAATACCCAAGATCTTGGGTAAATACCCAAGCAGTGGTCACACTGCCAACAAGTACACCTAGGCCTACTCGCTCAGCCATGACAAGCTGATCCATGGCACAGCCAAAGGGTCAATCGCTCTCGTCATAGAGGTCACATTCGCCTTTACCGTCCGTGTGTGTCATAATGATAAATTTCACAGTGATCTTATAATTAGGGAAAAAAAGTATAATTTAATTACGTGATAGTACATTTTTTTTCCCTTAGGAATTTATGAACCATCATACAACCTACTTCATAGGAGAGATGGTTGAAGTTATTATGCCCACTCTTTACAAAATCAAATGCCTGGAATCTATATATGCGGTATATAATATGGTATAATATAGTGTCATAGTTGTCTTTTTGAATTAAGAAACAATAAATACAATTCATACAAATTATCAACTTTTCTGTCTCTATATTCTCTTCATTTCACATGAAATTGTAAATTATACTGCACTGTATTTTTTAATTTTTGTTTTCATTACAAAAGACCTTTTTTATTTAATTCCTAGGGTGAATTGCAATGACAAGCAGTCTGTAGCAGTTGTAATAGTTATCAAGTATTCGTGATATAGACAATGGTCTCTAATTCAACTTTTATTAAATATTGCTGTATATAATACAACAATATAAATACAGTTTACAGTTTCAAGAAGTCACAATGGCATCAGCTGATGGGGTTGTAACTTTACACTAACTACACAACCAATCTCGGTTACATTCCTTCAAGTCCTCCCATTCTTTCATAAACAACTTTAGAAAGTGATATGTCTCCATTAATATTTTATAGTACCGCACCCATCAGAGTACCTCCACAGTTTAATTTCATAATCATCACTACAGGTGGCCAAGAGTCCAGCATCTTTTGGATTCCAAGCTACGCCATTTACATCCTCTTGATGACTTTTGCTTTGTGATGCGACTAATTGGAATGCGGGCACGTTGATAGTGTCTTGTATGCTAGTGTCCTCCTTGAAGACTCTGATACAATCATCGCCTGATGCTGTTGCTAAAAGACCTGTTAAATTGCACCTGCAAGATTAAAGAAATGTGAAATGTATATTATTTATTTCCTAGATCATAAGGTGTTCATACAAAAATAACATTGAATGGCTCCAATAGAAAAATAAATAATTTAGGAGAATACATTGAACATCAGAGGAATAAGAAAGAATGAGAAACAAATGCAGGGCTATGCAGTCTAGCCAGTAGTATAGATACAATAATGCATTCTGATAGTGTAGGCTTACTCTAACTTTGTGAACCAATGACAATGTAAGACAAATGTGTATGCTGCCACTAGTGATAATAGCCCAACCTTCATTAAATGAATTTAATGCAGACACATTGGAATTTAACAATGGTATTTTCAAAATAATAAGACTGACAAAATTAAAACTGACAAAAAAAAGCACACACACACACAATTGCAAACAAAAAATAAATCTATATTATATTCATATTCATAATGTAATTTTAATTTTCCTCTTGTTTTTTAATTATTAGGAGTGCCCCTTGATAGTAATTAATTTCACTTGAAGGCTATCAGGCTTGTTTGTACCTGTGTTATGTACATTGCCTGTAATAGATGAAATCAAAAGAAATGAAATGTAATTTTGTATAAAATCTGTTGGGCACTGAATGTTCTAACAATGTTCTAATTTCTTCATTTTCAAAATGAAGTTCAAGCTGCCACGCCCACCTCAGCCCCACCATGGTTGGTGTAAATAAGTGGTAAATGATCGAGCTCTGCATTCTCCCACTGCTGGATTGCCACTGAACTCATGGGTGCACTCATTTTTTTTCTCTCTTTACCTAAAATTTTTCTCAATCTTTTTTATTTTTCGGATTGACATACAGGGAGGGGCACGAGCCTCTCATGGCCCCCGTAACACCACTGAAGCATTACCCTTGGACCCTGTTGACTTCTGCCTGAAATTTTCAAACCCTGTCTGACAACTTGATGACTTCATACATACCAATGAATAGAGTAGATTGGTCTGGAATGGTAACCGGATAAAGTACATACACATTTCCAAGCTGGGTAATTTCCATCAGTCAGAATTCCTGCACAAAAAAACCCCAGAAAATACTATTAACAGTTATCTGTCCAACCACCATTGTGGCTTCCAAGATTTGGGAACAGAGAGATCTGAACTAAGGGTCCACCTAGTCCATTTTGGATTTTATGGTTTAGGATGGTAAACATTGTGCTTATACACCAATATAGGAAAGTTTTGCAATGGTAATAACTTCAGTTGGATGGCCCAACAACGCAGGGTTCATACTTGTCCAAACCCATGAACTAGTAATGTCTATACATTCAGTAGTTAACAAGGCAAGGTTAGCCTAATTGATGTTATGGTTATTTGTAATAAATAACTTACAGTATAATAAATTCTATTGCAAACCTTGTTGATTGTTTGGTTCATATTGCCTCCAGATCTTGACTGTTCTGTCATCGCTACATGAGGCTAACCTTTCACCAGATGCATCAAATGAAATGCTCCAGACAGTAGACTCATGCCCCTCAAGCGTTGATATACAACTCCAATCATCATTATCTTCTACAAATATTTTTATTGTGTTATCATAACTGGCTGATGCTAGCAGCTAAAGGAAGAAAAAATAAATGTTCTAATAGATTTGCTTTTTATTCTTAATATATTTGTATAAATATTTCAATGTCAGATTCACTTTTTAATATTCTGAAACTGAATATTTTTGAATTGCAAATTATTGTTGATTTCATAATTTAATTAATAGAGTATTGTGAAAAAATTCAACCTAACTACAACCTACTGGTACACACAACCTACCACCTTTATAGTCCTACCTCCTTATGTGGTTACCATATCACACCTCCACCTACTGGTATAAACTACAACCTACCACCTTTATAGTCCTACTGCATGCAAATTTTTTTATCGTAGGTAAGTTGAGCCAAAATGAATGAATTATTCATTTAGAATGACTGAAGGAATTACTAGCGCATGCGCAATCTGGTTTCGCTGGACTTGGCTCGCTGTAGTTTTTCATGTCATGGTGAGCATAGGTCACCACCCCCACTGTGTGTGGGGTGGTGATGTTTGCTGTAATACCTCCATTGTTTATGCTGTAATAAATTATAAGCAAGCTTACATTAAAATACAGTAAACAGGACAAATGAATGGGACCTAGCATAGGCCATATATTATATATAACATCTAGCTTGGGCCTGCTCTCTCTCCTTAGCGCCTACACAATGTCAATAGAGTATTCAGTACAGCATTATTTGAAGGCCGAAGCAAACACTTATTATTATTCTTATATGATATGTATTAATTCTTTAAAAAATAGTCTAATGATTACATTAATTTTTGAAAAAAAAAGTTAATAAGCCTAAATCGTATCATTCCTCATAGAATCTCTATAGAATCCTTATCATAAGCTGAGTATCTGTGACTTTTGGGTGAATTTTTTAACTCTGAACTTTAGGGGTCTGTCATTATTCATATACAAAAAATAAAGGATCACCAGGCATGGAACACGACACGGGCGGCTACACTTACACAGTCACCTAATTCAAAATGAAAAAAAGAAACGATTAAATTAATTTACTATGGAGAACAAAGACATTGAGAGTCTGTAACTCCTTTTCTGGGTGCTCCCATCGTCATGAGTCTGGCCTTCCTGGCACCCAGTCTTCACACATTGTCATATATACTGTGTAACTGTCACTATTTTGATGTTCCGATGTTGATGTTGGCAAATGACTGGGGATAAAGGCAATCCCATGGCCATGCCCTCTGTTTGTTCGAAAAACTGGTTGCGCCATTTGAAATTAGTGCAGACTAAACACTGTAAAAGTAAATCGTAAATCTGTTGAGGGTTTAGATCTGTTCTTTCCTGGAGAGTGTGGTCCTCTTCTAGACGGTGTTTAGCTATAAGACAAGCCTCTTGGACAGGTACATTGGTGAATACTGATTTGATGTCGAAGCTCACAAGAGTGTCTGTAGATTTGAGGTAAACATCCCGAATGGTCTTCACAAAGGAAGCCGAAGGTATTTGTAGTGCGCCTTCCACAATAAAATCGTCTCAAGGCGCCGAAAAAAGGTACGACCATGAATTTTAAAAAATTAAATTATATTATATCTTATATTAAAGAGCCTATATTAATCAGAATATTTTTTCAATTTTATTTATTATAAGTTAAATAAATATAAATAAATGAATAAAGTAAATAAATAAACAAATAGAAAATAAATAAATAAATAATTGATAAATTAAGCCTTCAAAAACAGGCAGACCAAGAATGGAAAAAACCAAGCAGCAGCATGAAAAATGCGCACTCCTGTTGTTGAGACGGCGTCACCACCACTACCGCATACACTCAGGTACTCCGGCGACAGTATGCTGGGCTCCGGTAGCTTCCACCCTGGATAAGCCTCGGCTCTACTACCATGCACTGCTAAGGTGGCGACACCGGCTCAAGTAAGGGAATTGCGACTTTAAGGAACAAAAAACAAAACACTTAAATACTCTTGAACTACAAAAATTGTAAAAAGATAAACTTAAAAAAGTGGTTTCGAAAGTGCTACTAGTTTATCGGATCCCGTGCGAATGTGGGAAGGTTTACATTGGTGAAACAGGACGAGAAAAATCTTCTATAGTCATGCATTCCCACAGTCAACAACACCGTGTACATTGGGACAAAGCCGAACTAATAGCCACCGTACCATCTTGGCACTCCAGAAGGACTAGAGAAGCAATCGAAATTCACAAACACAATACTGTACATCAAGACATCGGATTTGTCATCAGCGATATTTGGCTGTCCATGTTTAATCGGACCTAGCGAAGCCCCACCATTTCCCGACTTCTGGAACTATGCCTTTGTTTTTGGTCGTTCTCACCCACTTTCCCACCCTGGAACCATGCCTTTGTTTGGGTGTTTCCACCCTTTTGTTTTGTTTTCGTGAACAATGGCTTTTGTTTTAGCCTTTCACTAGCAGTCTTCTCATTGGTCAGTTTATCTATCCAATCACCATCCAGCTTGCGTTTTAGCCTTTCACCCATTGGTTAGTTTATCACCATCCAGCCTCTCTACCCAAACATATAAGTATTTCCCTGTTTGGAGTGTCTGCAGATATTATTCTCCTGAAGACGATTGAAACATCTCAATCGAAACATCAAGACTTTCTCAACTACAACAGTTCTTTTCAGAACTACTTACGTGGTGTACCGCAAGCTTCAACATATATATTATTTCTTCGCTATGCAAACCTTTAAAGCCCCATTCCCGGCAAAATTTCACTAAAAATGACTTTTTTTAGAAAATATGCATTTGC
>NW_022688844.1:0-579 GCF_011630105.1 Anneissia japonica | reverse complement strand
GCATCATCAGCTGCTGCACCGCCGTCCTACTAGCCTAGTAGGTAGGCCTAGGCCTAGCAGCCACTAGTCTGGCCTAGCTTAGCTAGCTAGGCCTATGCTACGGCTTCGGCTAGAGGCTGTATGAAACGTTCAATCAATCAAGTTGTGTTGAATATTGAGTCTTGCATCAATGAATTATCCTTGATGTGTAGTTATCAGTAAGTAAACCTGCTATTATTGTTGTATTTTGTACCTTAAAATCACACACATTTGTCAAGTATTGGTAGAAGCTCCACTGGTACACACAATGAATTTGAATGTGGATCATTCATAAGTTTCCATTGGTCAGTTTCGTAAGGTTAAGGCCTGGCCAATGACGGCAGGGCATATACAGTACAGGTATAATGATGTCAATCACTTCGCCGGGTGTGGGGAGGGGGGAGGGAACACGGAATGCCATATTACTACCACATGGAGGATGATATCAATGACAATACAAATAATTAAATATATGAATGAATAATTAATTAATTCCCATGAGGCCTAAAACCATGATAGTCAACATAATTACAGTATATCAATCAGGTGGATAAACAATCG
>NW_022688843.1:3194-6054 GCF_011630105.1 Anneissia japonica | reverse complement strand
TATGTCTATGTAGCTACACCCAGTTTCTAATTCATAATACACAAAAGCTGATGCAAAGACACTCCTAGCACTGCAGCAGAAACCTATTGTAGACCAGCATTAAGACAAACACCCCATTGTCCACCCCTATCTTACAATGGTATAATCCATTGTTGGGTGGCTTTGGACAGGGGTGGCTTTATTCCTACATTCCCTGGCACCACCCCTGCTTACTTATCTGATTTATTCTTCGTTGTGTAAGAGGGGTTTGTCGCCTACAAGTACAAGTTATACCATACGAGAGTAGCTTTTTGGTTAAGACGCTTGCCTTCTAATCTCAGGGTCTGGGTTCAATTCTTTTTGGTGCTGCAGGATTTTTTCTCACGACCAAAACGACTCCACTCCCTAAGCCTCATATTGAAATTAGTTTGTGATGATGAAGAATGTGTATGTTTGTCCTGTATAAGGATTGTCACTTATAGCGCAGTTGATATCTATGGTGCATGTGTTGTGCGCCTAAATAAATAATAATAACAAGAGCACACAATAGAGAGCATATCTCGCCCACCGCAATTCTCGTTTTCTCTTAAATCCCTTTAAATGATCGTCACATCCACACCCTACTCCGGACCGTCGCCAAAATTAATTCATTGCTTCATTGGGTTATACCTAACATTCCCTGTTATTTTAGATTATGTCTGCAGCCGTTTTTCTGATAATTCAAAAAAAAAAAAAAAAAAAAAAAAAACACGAAAGACACACACACAAACTTACACTACTGAAAACATATATCTTCTGACGGAGATAATAATGGATGGAACACCAAGGATAACCCACGAAAGTCTGACGAAGACTTATTTCCAGTGGGGTCCTTATGGTGGTGATCGGGCAGTACATCGGGAAACAATTCCCTACTCTCCGCAGAGTGTACAGCGACGAGAATTGAACAATAATAATTGAATAATAATAATAATAATAATAATAATAATAATAATGATAATGATAATGATATTAATAATAATAATAACAACAACAGCAACAGCACTTAGTAGAGAGCATACCTCCGCCCACCGCATATCTCTTTCTATAAAATATCCCCAAATATTTTCCTAATTTACTTCAACCACCACCCCACCACACTTCGCTCCACTCTGTAAGAGTAATATTTTAAAGGTTTATAAGTATTTCCTGGTTTTCAGTAAATCTTTTATTGCGGTTTATGGGGTATTTATTCATTTATAAAGGTATTTTATTAAAAATAATTGTATTTGCAGTAAAAAATCGAATTGTTACACTGCAGACAAACGAAAAATTGAAAGCATGATAATAAATCATCTTAAATTTTGGACAAATCATGCCAAGGAGGTATATAAAATACCTCCTTGGACAAACTAATCACAATGCAAATTACTACTACAAAACATTAAAGCTTAAATAAGCAATTACGGTTTAATTTTTTTTAAATGTAAATCGCGATGAATTGTCCTAGGGGGAAAATATCACGGGGGGAAATTCCGGGGAAAAATTTCACAATACGGGATGCCATGCTTCAGACCATTAGGCCTACAAAAATTGTCCCTTTAATGCTGAAAATTGTATAGAAGGGGCGGGCGCAAAAAACTGTTTTTCTCTCCTGTCACCGAAATTTACATATTACATTGCAATTAAGCCTCTCACTGTTTGTTTTTCAAAGGGTATTCATCAGACTGAACAAAAATAACCCATAATAAATATTTTGCAATGAATTTAGGCTTGGAATGGCGATACCTTACATCAGACAAATTTAGATAACTTTCACACTCAAAATGGAGAAAAATAAAGATCACTTTCTTAAATTTGTGAACAAAAAAATAGGGAAAAAAAAGAACTTTTTTTTTAAAACGCCGCCCCTATTTTTTAGTGGGCTAGCGGCGGCCGCTGGAGGGCAAACAAACAATTCTTTTTTAGGCCTTATTTCTCATAAGGCGAGAATTTTTTTATTCTTTGTTTCGCGTACTTATTTTTTAAAGATTATTGGAGGAGGGCGGAATAAAAATTTTTTTTTTCTTATTTAGTGAATACTTTTGCCAAAATCATCCAAAACGGAGGAGAAAATAAAAATAAAATTTTATTGGTGAATACAATAGGATGTTTAAATGCTTCGAATTTATATGATTAGGAAGAAATAACTTTGGAGATTTAGGCTATGTTCAGACACAACGACTAACGCTAGCGTAACGTTAATCGAGTGGTGTGAACTTGTGCGCGGCGTAGCGAACGCCAGTATTATCGCGCAATCACTGGCGTACGGTAATCCAGCAACAGACCCCAGATTAGCTGCGTACGCCACTGATTTACGACAGTCACGCATCGGTGATTTTGAACTCAGCCAAGATTTGACCAATCAAAATAAACCTAGATGTAAACAGAAAATAAAATGCGCGAATTACGAATACGAATATTTCGCGCGAATACTTACGCCGCGTTCATTAATCGCCCAGTCTGGACATCTTGCTAGTTACGCCATGGATTAACGTACGCCGGCACTGCGATTTTTTTTTTCCGTACGAAACATTTGCATGAAACTTCACTCGGGCCATCTCGGATTGACTCGAGTGAGTACGATACGAGGAACAAGAGCAGACACTTCGCAATGTCGTGACGCTCGAGTTTTACTATTACTGCTCTTTATGTTTACCTACGGTAGGCCTATGAAATCTCACGGACTTATGTGATGTACGTCACTGTGTAGCTAACTGTGACCTTCTTGGATGTTATTAAATGTTAGTATATTATCTACAACAACAGAAGCAGCAGTTCCTCCAGTTATAAAGTGTAGATAGGTAAAGTTATACCAAAGGCTACAGGGAAAGAGGATAAACTATAGGCCTAACTACAGACT
>NW_022688843.1:0-2828 GCF_011630105.1 Anneissia japonica | reverse complement strand
TTTTTTTTTTTAATTGTTCTCTAATTCCTCCATTGTCCAAGTTCCCCTTAACGTACAGGTAATAATAATAATACTTATTATTATTATTATTATTATTATCATTTCGGCATCATGTAATGAACTTGGTCTAGCCTTGTAATCAAGAACCTGCCGATTACTATGCCTAATATTAGCTAGCTCATTTCTACATTCATTCGGTGCTCTGCCATTTTGGCAGGTCTTATGGCATCCAGTATTTTAGAGCTGCCTATTCTCAGCTCTTCTCTTAATTTGAAAATAACTGTCACTCTGTTTCATTTGATCAGTGATGAAGAAAAACGCGGCTCTTCCTTACTCTCTGTGCTTTTCCCAGAAGCGTTTTTAGTAGGCGTAGGTAATTATGCAAAACCCAGGCCTAACTAAAAAATTTAAATTGTCATAGTATGTAACTCAAGTTAAAATAACACTTTTCATTACTCTTGGAGCTTAATCAAATATTATATGTAATTTTAAACGACCGATGTATTTTTAAAAATTAGACAGCGACGTTCTCTCAGAAGTTGTTCTGTAGACGTTTATCTGTTGACCTTTGACCTCCTGAATTCTGCAATGAGATTTTCGGGTCGATTCAGCCGAGACGGCCCGAGTGGAGTTTCATGTAAATGTTTCGTACGGAAAAAAAAATCGCCGCCCGGCGTTAGATACGCCTTTCGTATCTCACAGGTCTGAACGTAGCCTTAAAGGCAGCGGAGTGCGTAATAAAACTAAAGAAAACTTCTTCGTGGCGGCGGGTGCGCTAATTGGCCAAATAAAATTTTATTTTTATTCGAAATCATCAATATTTTTAGTCGGCGTGTTCGCTAAACAAATAAAAAAAGTCTCGCCTAAATTTAAGAATAGCCAAAACAGCGCCACTAGCGAACAAAGTAAGTTTTTTTGGTTTTTTCCATAGAGCTATTAAAATTATTCTTATTATATCTCTATGGGTTTTTCCAGTATGTAATGCAAAGTTCGGAGCTGTTTTCTCAACTGTACGTTGACTGTTAGCAGTGTGACTGGAAAGAAATATTTCCGGTAAGCCTAGGCCTAGCCTACGTTTTTTAGTTTAGCACAGGGCCCTAGGCATAGGCCTAGCGAGGCTTGGCTCTGGTGGTATTATCTAGTACTAGGCCTAGTAGGCCTAGTAGTACAGTAGGCCTAGTAGTAATAGAAGGGCTAGGCTAGGCCTAGTTAGGCTTGGGTAGGTGCCCTAATTTGGAAAAAGGCATTAACTGCAAAATCTGGTTTTGAGAAAATGAGCAAAATGCGTTTGGTTTTACTTTAGTTTTAGCCAAAACCCAAAGAAAAGTACAAATGATTTTCAATTCTTTTTTAAAAAGTTTAAAAATTCATATTTTTAAAAAGTAGACAATTGACATTTGAAAAATGTTTCATACACTTTTCACTGATTTTTAAAAATTGTTGGAAGGTCAAAATGCAGATAATTCCTTTTTCCGGATTATTTGTGCTTATAATCCTAGATAGGAATTATTATAATTTAACACTTGGCATTATCTGCAATAATGTTTAAATGTATCATGAATTTTAAATTAGTGCATTAGATTGTAAATATATGTCACTGTAATTTGAAATAAAATAATTTTTCATATATATATATTCTAAATTTTATGTAAAAATAAAAATAATATTATAATATTGTACATGCATTGAAATCTTAATTTCTTTAATGTAGTGTTTAACAAATGTTTTGTAAGTAAGGTATAAAAAAGTAAACCAATCAAAAACAAACTAGAAGGAATAGGTTTTATTCATAGTGTGTCAGTGGAGCTTGGATGGGTCAACTTGCGGTCGGGGGTGGGGGGCGGTGTTGAGGGCAGGCTTTCTTTGCGTTTTATATGTAAGTTTGGAGGTAAAGTTGAAAAGTTATCCATATTTTAGGACATGTTCAGCCGCTATGTTTCTAATCAGATGCCACACCAACCTATTTCAATTATCTTATAATCACAATTATCATCCTTATTTATCGTCGTTATGGTCATCGGATAATAATGCTACTGAAATATTATTCCTAAATTTTAATGAACTTTGCAGGCACTAAAAACATATTTAAAGCACCACTTTTATATTATGAAAAAATTCAAAGTAATTATTTTTATAATATGTATACGTGAAAGCCAAGGATACATCATAATGTACGATATCAAATTATTATTTAATTATTATTTATATTGCTCAAGAATTGTTAATAAATTAAGTTTTTATTAATTTAGCTGAAAAATAAAATACATTGATTAAAACAATTAGGAATATTTACATCAAATTAAAAGTGCATAGAATTTTGCAATTAATATTTACATAGTTTATTATTCATCATTCATACAGGTTATCAGAAAACCAATGTAAATATTCATCACACTGGCACCTGATTGGATAACAGCTTCCTGCCAGTGTGTGAAGTCAACCATTTAATGCTGTACTTAGTGGTGTTTACTTGTTAATGACTTATTCCAAATTATTTGTAGTGGTACAATATGTGTAGATAATGCCCATTTTAAAAAATAAATATCATATTTAGAGTAATATTTTTGGCTTTCTAGTGAATTAAAGTGATAGATTATACCCTCAGGAGTCATGTCAGACAAAAATCTCAATTTTGAAAAAAAATTTAATTAAAGCCTTTTTCCAATCAGGGCTAACTACAAAAAAAACATGGACCTATTCAGCAAGGACTGTATTTTACTGCCATTATTAACACTATAGAGGCCTAGGCACGTCACATGGATGGTGCGGTCGGTTAAGGATGTGTTCTAAAGAACTTAAGGTTGTGAGTTTGAGTCGCGTGTTGAATT
>NW_022688841.1:259-1048 GCF_011630105.1 Anneissia japonica | reverse complement strand
TTGATTTTGAGCCTTGTTTGAGTTGACTTCCTTTTCATTTTACAGTCCTTTCGACTGTAAAATTTATGTATTTTATGATGCCGCCGCCACCACTGTCACTGTTCGCATATTTTGAAACAAATTTGAATCTAAATAAATTTGCTTCAGCTGTATATAATATAATAATATACTTATATTATTTTGAATATTATTATTATATGTCGTCTTTGTACAGAAAACGATTAATTTAGGATTTACAAAGTAGTAATATATTCCCATTACAATTTGTCATTGCAGATGGATATGGAGACAACTGATTCAACAATAGATCGTAGGACCAGGTGGACCCATACCAAAGACCTAGACTAGGGACCAGCCTAACTACACGTGGCCCTGACACTACAAAACAACTCATAAGTTGATGTTTTGAGAAACCCTTGGAAATATTGATGTAAACTTCCATCTAATTTAAATCAAAAATATATACTAAATACAGTTGATTTTTTAAAGATACATCTATTGACAATGTGAATTTTCATTTTTTATGCTCTTCTTAATGCAATAAGACAAATCTCATTTTAAGGTCGTTTTTAAAGTCATCGTGAATATTTATAGCTTGTAGGGGTTTTTACTGTTTAAAAAGGACAAATCAATATGCTTAAAATAATATATTTATAACAAAAATTAGAGTGTATACAAAAACTATCTTTAATGACTGAACTTGGGATGAATTGGCACTGTTAATTATTATTTTTAATTGTAATTTAATAAATAAATTCGATATACACAACGATTAGAAATTGGAGATTT
>NW_022688841.1:0-195 GCF_011630105.1 Anneissia japonica | reverse complement strand
AGGAAAATATTCGTAATGTATCATGTGTAATTAGAAAATAAATTGTATTCAGTTTATAATAATGAGATATGCATTCGTGAATCATTTTGACTGTTATTTGGATGCTAGTCTAAATCTTGACAAACATACTGGTTTTCATAAGTCATAAACTTGATGATGTCTGGTTCTTAAATGTATTTTCAAGTCATTGAATTT
>NW_022688840.1:0-1175 GCF_011630105.1 Anneissia japonica | reverse complement strand
GCAGACGTGCGGCCTTCTGTTAACTTAGCTTGGTCTAAGCCACTGTCTACACCAAGAGGTTCTAACTTGGCCCTTGGTAACCATTGCCTAAAAACAATATAAAATATCAAATCATAAACCTGGTAAAATAATAAACACAACAACTACAGACTTGATTGGAAAATTCAGATAATTAAAAATCAAATAAAAACTTTCTATCTGACTAGAATGAAGGAATATAGGATAACAGACTGACCAATGAGAAGACAGGTTACAAAATAACCTTTACATTTTTACTAAACAAAGCACTTTAGTTTACACAATGAAAAAATCACATTGGAAATTAACAGCAAAAAATTCTAATTTTTCAACATTTCTCATTGCAGACCCAACAAAACTGTACAATGATGTTCCTTTTCCATAAAAGCTTAAAAAACCCAACACCACAGTATAATCCATAGATACCTAAATGTTAGTCTTATATTTTCAAAAATATTTAGCTTCCAGTATGCGGCATTCATTAGTTTTTAGCCTAGCTTCAGTTTGGATGGATACAAATGAAACATAAATATAAATTATAATCAATCATAGTAATCATTAATTAATCATTATAATTGCTTCATCAGAAAACTTACCATGTGCGCTTATTGTCAAAAAATAATACCAAGTAGAGATGCTCTTCAGCAAAGACTTTCTGGTTGAGCACCTCGAGTGGAGGTACAGGGATTGGAACACCGTTGTGTGTGAAGCCTACACGGGGCATTCTGGGATTGATTATCTGAAAATACAAATAAAAACACAAACAATGTACCAATGCAAATTATCTATGATTACTGACTGAGCTTCTTTGATGGATTTGATGTTGCTTGTTGAAGAAAGGCAGGCATTGACATGAGAAAAAATAGGAAATAAAAGAAATGCAGGAATTGGATTTTTAAAGAATGTAATTAATATTCATCACTATTCATCAATATTCATATCTATATTCTTTCAATCATGTTGTTAAGTTTAAATTTAATGCAAGATATCCGCACTAATATATAAGTAGAGATGTTACAGAATTTAACAAAGGGAGTATGTGTGTGAGCAGATCATTCTAGCCTGGAGTTGTCACTTACCAGGGCTGGGTAGGAAGGGTAGCCTCGGCATTTAGCCCAAACAAGATCCAATGGGTTTAATGGGATGTCGTCCTCGTC
>NW_022688839.1:0-550 GCF_011630105.1 Anneissia japonica | reverse complement strand
TCTGAGAGCATATCCACCCTTGCCCTCACCATAAATTGTACAAATTTTTTGGCACTTTTAAATATCAGGAAATAGATGCTGACAGCCTGTATAGCCGGTACCATTCTCTCTTAGGAGACAGCCACAAGATAGCATGGAGATAGTACGGTATGACTCAAGACAATGTTACCAACCGTCTCGCATCGTGCGGGCGGTCCCGCCTTTCAAAGTGATTTTGGTTGAAACACGCATTTTGCAGAGAGAACAGGAATTGGTTTTATTAAAAATATGAAAACTATCATGCAGTAACTTGAGTATTTACGTGAATACTTAATCAACTGACGCGTTACTAAAATTCGATCAGTATGCCTATGCATTTTTTGTTTGTTTAAGTAATGAAATGTTTGTGTACATTATATGTATATTTATATGCATTTATGTGTATATTATAGTTTGGGTGCCCAAATTAAACGTGGCTCTATTAAAAACAAACACTCCTTGAAATCGTTTTAGAGAAGCTTAAGGATGCTCAGGTCGTCCTGGGAGCGGCGTATCTATAGGGCTGCTGGGG
>NW_022688838.1:0-812 GCF_011630105.1 Anneissia japonica | reverse complement strand
GACACAATATTCAAAATCAACTAGACAAAGACAAAATCTAAACATCCCGGGGTAGCAATCAAAATTTAACTCCACAGCCCTCGTACCCAAAACGCGGCACCCTGGCACCAAAGGTCATTTTAATAATTACTGTATTTAAGAAAGTTAGCCCCTGAGCAACTTATTCCAAGTAAGACTCATCTTGGAGTTAATCAGATCATTAACTTTGACAAAGATACCAGAATGTAAACACTATCGTTAGTTCTATTCATGAAGCAATACACAGATTTAAGCAAATACTCGCAAAATGAAGGAACAGAGTTACTAAGTGGCACTACAGTGTCTAGGTAGTTTAGTACTAAATGCAGTTTAAAGAACCATACATAAAATTTGCATGATAACGAAATGATTTTTGTCAGAACAATTACTAAATTTTCTTGACAGGGAATTCCCTCTCATACAAAGTGATCTGCACTGACGCTTAATATCAAGCTCATCATTAAGCGTAAAATGATTTCTGCGATCAAATGCCATGCTAGAATTGAGATGCTTCTAAGTTAAATTGATACGAGTAAATCATCGGGAAGTGACAATATTAATAATGTTATTCTAAAAATTGGTGCAACTCTTCTTTCTAGGCCATTACATATTCTTTTCAATTGGACAATACGTGAGGGCACGTTCCCACAAGCATGGAAAATGGCTAATATATGTCCTATACATAAAAATGGTAGAAAAGAAAATGTCACTAATTACCGCCCAATATCCATATTACCAACTATATCTAAAATATTTGAACGATTAATTTTTAACCATTTATTTCAACACGTCTT
>NW_022688837.1:0-1709 GCF_011630105.1 Anneissia japonica | reverse complement strand
CCCTTTTGGTCTAGAATGCGTTCGTAATTAAGAAAATTCGTAATTGAGAAGTATGAAAAAATAGCATCCTCTAGATAGATTTTTTAACCATGTGTGTGCGCTTAACGATCGTCACGGCCAATTGGTATGGTCTATGACTAAGTTTACACTTAAGAGTGGCTTCACCTACAAAGCTTACATCTTGACACATGTAAATTGGAAGCACGGCTTACCCTAGATAAGTTGAAACGCTACACAGTTGAGATTAAGAAACTTCTTTCTGTAGATGAAATAACACTTAACGAATTGCAGTCATTAATTGGGAAGTTACAATTTTCGACCTGTGTTATTACTGCCTCTTATACACCCGCCTCACTACAGGAAAGACATCCCCATTCAGTCGTGTAAAACTCACACAGGGTACAAAAGACGACCTTAAGACCTGGCTTAATTTTTTGTTCCAATACAACGGAACAACCCTCATAAAAATGCCCTATAGATTAGACTCAAATTGTTTACACTTCTACTACGACGCCGGTCGGTTATGTGTCAACCTTCAATAATCAATGGATACAAGGTACCTGGCCATCGTTATTTAATCCTTTGACATCATGATTCTTGAGTTGTATCCTATATTTATCATGCTCTCAATATTTGCAAAACAGTTAGCAAACACTCATGTTTTTTTTCACAGTGATAACCTAGATAAAGTTTATATTCTACACATCCTCAAGCAATGACAGTGTTATGCATATCGTTCGCCCCATAGTGCTTGTTCCGCTTGTTAACAATATAAACCTCACGTCCAGACATATACCAGGAAAAAAGAACATTTTGTGTGATGTACTGTCTCTGTTTCAGGTAACAGGAAAGCTACTAAAAGAGAGCAACATGCAGCCGCATCCTCTACAAATTCCGGCACACCTGCTACCAGAGAACTTCGTTCCTTTGAACAGACACTTACCTGGGGATCGTTAGCAAAAGACACTGCTAAGTCTTACATCAAGCAATGGACACATTTTCGTCACTTTGTACGACGACATAACCTACCGTTACGTATGCCATCAACCCAACAAGCCTTATCCCTTTACGTGTGCTATTTGATAAAATCTGGACTTGCAGTCTCTACCGTTAAAACCTACCTTAGTGCAATTTCATTCATGCACAAGATTTCTTACATGGAGGATCCGACAGTCTCGACAAAATTGACCATTCTGTGTAGATGAGCCTCAAAACTAAAACTACAGCAGTCTGCCACTTTCACTCGGCTACCAATCACTACACAGATTTTCACTAAACGAATAAAGAACCTCCAATTCGCAACCATTTCGCGTTAGGATTTCACTTTCTATAAAGCTTCTAACATGCTATTTTGCCTGCCTACGAGCCAGCGAAATTGTTGCTACGAAAACTCTTGAACATGCGCTAACGTCCAACAACATAGTACTTCATAAGGATAAACTAGATGTGTATAAGAGACAGGATGTGCATCCAGAGGTGACGGAACTAGGTCCACATCCAAAATATGTACTTAAGGAAAATCGTGGAAGCTGCCTGTGCCCTGTGAAAGCACTACACCTATACGGAAAAATTCGCCCCAAAGTGGAAGGTCGATAGTTTGTATTTCCAACTGGTACACCAGTAAACAGGGCACATCTGTCTGAATCACTAAGATTGTGCGCACGTTATGCCAATCTAGACCACAGGCGTTTCAACACACACTCTTTCAG
>NW_022688836.1:0-1006 GCF_011630105.1 Anneissia japonica | reverse complement strand
TGTCATCACTTCAACAAGATGTCTACCAATTCGTGAGAAAGGCCTATTCTACGGCTCGCTGGGGGCACTAGCTAGCCTACTTCTAGGCCTTCATTCCTAGCTAAACCCCATCATTAACTGCAAGAAAACAGTCACTACATTTCTCCTCCAACCCCGTCAGTCAAATCCTGGCACCACAATTTACTTTATTGCCGTTGTGACCTGATTCCGGCCTAGGCCTAACTAAGGCCTAGGTAGGGTATCACCATCACCAATCAAATCATCGATCATCAAGTGAAACACAGACCCCAAAGGAAACTGGTGGCTAGGCCTAGCCTAAGCTTAATCAATCTGGAGGTATACATTTTTGAGACTTTAATGACAAACCGATGTTTGAAGTATCTGTAGCTCAGACACAGCTCTAATCACACTTGGAAGTGTATTATCATCCGAATCTGGTCGTAAAACAGCAGAAAACAGTGTCGAAGTGACACCCACGTGTACGTCCATCGTATTCGCAAAAAGTAAGGTTGGAAGGAAAACTACGGTAGCTGCGATTACCTCTCTGTAAATAGTGTAACAGTTTTAATCAGCGTGGGTTGCATTTTGCATGGTTTCCATAAAATTGCTACATGATATCGCCAACAACATTTGACGACGCTCATTGCCACACAGCTACACTGTGTAAAAATGTCAGTGACAACACTATAGCGACAATGTAGCGATTTTAAACCCGGATTTTACTAGCAGTGCCAGTAGCAGTGCTTTCAAAAGGCTGCCAGGTAATAAAATTAAAGGGAGTTACGCGGCCGGAGATACCACAATTAAGCTAACCCATCACCCCCCACCCCCACCCTCTTATTTTTTCCTAACATCTGAGTAGGGCCAAATGTTATTAATGGAAAATAATACAGAAATAACATTTTTCTGTTCAGGCACTCTCAGATAAATTTCTTTTTTGCCCGACAGCCGAGTTTTAAAGAATACTAGCATAATTAATAAAAAAAAAAAAAAAAAAAAAAAAAAA
>NW_022688835.1:0-530 GCF_011630105.1 Anneissia japonica | reverse complement strand
GAGCCATGTAGTACCTTGGAAATCAACCCAGAAACCCGGTAGTTTGTTGATTGTTTATTGGTAGCCACTTTGCTGAAAACAATAGTTAAGACAAATATATTTCCATTCGTTTTGTTGTTCATGTAAATGTCTGATAGGTTATTACTTTAAAACAATGCTAAAAACACAGTGTCAATACAAACATTTACACATGTAAGACTGAGCTGAGCGAATCCGAATTAAGGTGGAATTAGTAGTGGTTAAGTGACGTTTGTCATGCACTGTATTATGCGCTATAGAAATGGAAGACCATGTAATGGGAATGAACGTCTCTGGTATTGCCTACAGTACAATCAGTGTAAAATATAGGCTAGTGTGGATTTAAACAATGTCCTAATGGCAATGTTCACAATAAATGTAAATCAAATAAATATGACTGTTGGGGTGAGAGGGGGTGTATCTTTGTAGTTAGGCAGTTATATACAGTACTGTCTTTATGTTTAAACAAGCTTTAATTTTAACACCGGGTCTCCATTTTAAAAGCTCCTAAG
>NW_022688834.1:0-736 GCF_011630105.1 Anneissia japonica | reverse complement strand
ATTTAACTGAACAAAAATAATAAATAAAATAAAAAATAAACGTTGGCTCGTGTCAATTTGATCTATCTCTCTCGATAGAACTGACTGCCTTCATCGCTTAACAGAATCCACAAACATTCCACATGGTTCGACGGGAGCGTAAACAGTTCCAACGATATTCCAGTTAAACATTCGATAGAAAATCTCATGATCTGTAAGAAAAAAGTGTTTCGATGGTCGATACTATAGAATTGGTTACGTGGCAGATGAGCTCAATAACGGTCCATTCATGTATTGCAGCCAAAAGAGTGTACAAGATGATCAACATAACGATATCCATCTGAAGCTGAAGGTCTGTCTCACTGTTCGATGAGATTTTCAACACTTTCGACGACACTTTCATGAAATCTACGACGGCAGATCTGAAAACTTCGAGAAAAAAGACGAAGGCAATCATAAACATCATACGCTGTCTCTTATACACATCTAGATGTGTATAAGAGAAAACATCATACGCTTTATCATGGCGCCATTCATCTCGGAAACCGTCCGTTTGGTTATTGCTGCCAAGAGAATGTTCAATACGAATAGCAAAGCGATAGTGGAAAAAAGCTGAGCGTAATCCATTATAGCTGACAGGTACTGTTGCACGTCTGACGAGGAAATGAATTCGAACTTTGTGTAAAACTTTCTTTAAAAAAAAAAAGGTGTTGCATCATCACTTCATCTGTCCCGGTTGTGATGTCATCGAGACTAT
>NW_022688833.1:304-665 GCF_011630105.1 Anneissia japonica | reverse complement strand
GCGTCAACGCGCCCTTGCTCAGTCGATTACTTTCGAAGAACTCGGGTTCTTCGTCCAGAAAAACGAAGTCGGTCGAGAGGAAGTCCGACTCCTCGATTCCGGAGTAGTCGAACGGTTCCACGACCTCCCACCTGTCGCTGACCGTCGACAGGTTGAGGTGTCTCGCGAGGTCGTTCTCCTCGTCCACGCCTTCGTATATCCTCAACCATTTGTCGAGCGATGTCATGTCGAATCTTCTCTTCCGGGACACGACGCAGTCGACGAACACCGCGTAACGGAGACCGACCGCGTCGTCGCTTCCGTCTGGGCCGAAGGCCGCGACCAACCTCGTCAACGACAAGTTCATGTCCACGCACCTCAA
>NW_022688833.1:0-212 GCF_011630105.1 Anneissia japonica | reverse complement strand
AGCTCGAGGTACCCGAGGCGATCCGCGTGGTCGAGGACACGTACGAGGAAGGCGGGTTCGAGACGGGCGTTCGCAATTGTCAACCAAGACAGCATGGAGAACGCCTTCGTCGGCAGTTCAGTCGGGAACGTCAGCTTTTTGTCGTATTCGTCCGAAACGTGCAGACGAATACCATGGGGCATGCGTTCGACGTCGTCGACGTCGTGCGTCAG
>NW_022688832.1:0-1437 GCF_011630105.1 Anneissia japonica | reverse complement strand
AGATCTCAATAGTGATTTGATCGCCGGGGGAGAAGTGTGTGAGTAGTCCATTAGGAACCCTCCAATAGGAAGGTTGTTTAAGAGTATGGTTTACAGGGCATCTTATTCTTCCCGGTATGAATCAAGAACATTAGGCCTTTACATAAAAGGACAGGTTAAGAATGATATAATTGGACGAAGACTCCAAATAAATATCAAATTACAATTCGTGGACTATTTTCTATTATGTGAATAAGACAAGTGAACATGTGAACATGCTAATTGCGAAAATGATAAATTGAGTTAGTAATTCCTCGATGAATAAAGTGCAAGAAACACAAATACATATAAAATGCAATATGAAAAACAATGACTATAACTATGATCACGAGTATGCAAACCAATAAACCATGTGTTATGAATACACACTGGATACAATATGCTATGCATTCCTTTTAAAATAGGCCTACAAATGTATGCCGGTAATCAACCTAATGAATACTAGTACGATTTTAATACACTTATCTTGGCAAATTCGGCTTGAGGCTTAACAAAATGACTTATTTATCACGCTCTATACAAGATGCGCTCTCACTTGAATTGTTATTCAGTGTTTGCTTTTTGTAAGGTCTTATACTATTTAACGCCAGAAGGACAAACCACAAGTGGCGCAGCGCAAACTCAAATACGTGTGCCGCAACTTGACTTTTGCACTACTTGACTTTGTATTGCCACTTGTAGTTTGTCTTTTTGGCGTGATATCGCCAAAAGGTACAAAGTACAAGTGGCAGTGCAAGAGTCAAGTGGCAGTGCATTCAAGTGGCGGCACACGCATTTGAGTTTGCACTGCGCCACTTTAGTTTTGCACTCGCCACTTGACTTTTGCACTGCGCCAATTGACATTTGCACTGCTGCACTTGGGGTTTGTCCATTTTGCGTTCCATAGTCCATAATGCTTTGTGTAAAAACACTAGTCATATTCTGAACTGTGCATGCCCGTATCCAAGGTCAATCAGAGAAACCTATGTTTTGTGTATGTCATAGAGTTAAGATTACTACCGTACTTACTTCAAGGCTAAATGCATTGAGTTCGATATTTGAAATAGGCAGATCTGTGTGTGTACTCAACAAAATAGCTGTCGTAGATTGTATGTATGTATGTAAATGTATGTGTTATATATGTATATATATAAACATTATATACATATATATATATATATGGGCATATATATATATACATATAAATTTAAACATGTATAGGCCTATGTATATATAACATTATTTGATAATGTTTTAAACACATGTTCCTTTATATCTGAGCAATTTTTACTAAAGCCTTCATGGGAGTGTTCATTTCAATCGCAATACCAATTTTATTTATATTTGCGTTGTAGTCCTTTCCTCTGTCGTTAATTCGCCTGAAATTGCATCTACTGCGGCCATCTTGTTCAGTACAAA
>NW_022688831.1:0-908 GCF_011630105.1 Anneissia japonica | reverse complement strand
AGCTGTATGTTTAAACGTGTGTAACTTCATAACGAAGTGTCGGATTTAAATGATTCTTTTACCATTTTATAGCTCTCATTTTACTGTTAAACCCTGTATTAATAAATAAAATTCCTATGAGTGACTGGTTTGGCTTGTCTTTGTCACATTTACTGTTTAATGGGCAGTTTTCTCTATTTCTGCAATTGCATGATTTGCTGGGTGTTTCTTCTTCGCTGGGTGTTTCTTCTTCAGTTTTTTTTTTTTTTTTTGAGTTGTGTGCACTAATGATTGTGAATAATTAATAAAATTTATTTGCATATATCTAATTTGAATATTTTTATAATCTTTTATTGATAACATGATTTCTTTCAATAACAATTATTTTTGCTTCCGGCAAGTTTTGGAGTTAGGTAGTCTCAAGATTCAACTGACAGGTACTTTGTAGTGCAAATTGGGACCGAGTTAGTGAACCCTATAGTCAATGGTCTTGCTTGGTGCATAACCTTGCATGGAATGGATAGGGATAGTCGGGGAGGAATGACTAGGGCGCCGATTCCTGGCCAGGGTGAAAGCTCGTTTTGCTAAATTTTTTTTTTAAATTCGTCCGCGCATTTCGAAAAAATAGGGCCGATTTCCGCCAAACTTTGCACAAAAAGTATGCTTTGACCTAATCCTAATACTGTAATATATAAGCAATGTATTATTCAGTAGGCCTAGGCTTGACCTCTACAACTTTTCAAGTTCAGCAGTCAGAGTAAGCTGGCCTTCTAATGCTTTATGAATCTAGGCCTAGTAGCAGGCCAACCAAGTCCAATGTCGACTGGCTAGCCTGCTGAGCCAGATAATGCTTCTGTCCCCCAATTTGGTTCAGCTTTAGTTAGGTCTGGCAGAAACAACTGTAATTTTTTTATTTGTTAAGGTCTACT
>NW_022688830.1:0-1903 GCF_011630105.1 Anneissia japonica | reverse complement strand
TGGCAGATTTTTAAAAGTATATCCGTCTTTATTTAATATTTGTATTCGTGTAGCATAGTATGCTGGGAATGATTAACAGGGGATCAAATCTTAAAACCTACAATTGATGTAAAACTTTTCATCATTTTATTTTGTAAGCTTTTAGTATAGCCTGACCATCGAATAATGCATATCTTTAGCTAAGGCTGAAGACACTACTATACAAATCAATACGCTTATCAAAATTATACTTGCCACGCTTTATCCAGCCACCGACGATAATTCGTCCATTTGATAGCTTTTTACCGCTATGAGGATCTATAATAGATGACGGTAAAATGAGAAATGAGAAATATAAATTAAAGAAAAAAAATATTCGCTACTCATTCTCATCATCCTCAGCAATCCCTTCATCATAATCATCAGCACCAGCAGCTGGTAGGCTTAAACTTTATTCAAATACCTATCGTGATCTGTATCATTAAAAAAAAGTAACTGTGAAACTATACTGTTTGTACTAATTTGGGGCATGTCAATAAACTGTAAAACACTCCTTTTCTATTCAAATGCCTAGGTCTATCTTTTTCGATGATAATTGATCTGATTAGTAACAACACTAGGCCTACACATCAGCAGTGGCATATTTATGAGAGCATTGGTGAACTAGGGGTACACGCCTCTTAAACAGCAATTGGCCGTAGCCCCTCCCCCGGCCGCCCCTCCCTCACCGCTGGAATTTAGATGAGCAAAAAAATCACAACATATCGCACTATTTTGTCAGCTAGCGTTCCTCATCTAATTATCTGACACCACCAGTTATATGTTCGTCCCCCATCAGCCCTAACGAATTGCGAAGTTACACCACCAGCACCACCAATATCATCAGGGCCACCAACATCATCATTATCACCCCCACCGCAACAACCTCATTAGGCCTAGGCCAAAGGTTTACTAAAATATCCTGTTGTTATATTAGCAAATTTTCTGCAAAAAAAGTTGAGTGTGAGGTCCATTCATGGATAGGTGAGAAAACTGTAAACAAACGATAAGCCTATCTATTCAAAGTGATCTGAGGATCATTATTATTTTTACTAAAATTTGTTTTTGTGTTATCATTATCTAAACTTTCTTTTCTTATGCTAACAACTCACCAAATTTTAAAATCTCAACAGGTCCCTTAGATTCCAATGTCTCAACGATGTTGTTAATTAAATTAAAGCTTCCGTCTGGCAGGAAAGAAAACACCTTCCCTAGCAATCGTCTGTCTTTAGATACATTTATAAATCCAAGGAAGATATACGAATGATACCGACCTGGTAGTGCAACGAAGCTCAACAACTCTTCTCTGAAAGATCAGTGGGGGATTTAGAGTAATTTTTGTCAAAGCTTATCAGAAAATCACCATGCTAAATGTTAATTAATCAATTAAATACAAACTCAAATTAAAATTATGGTGCAAGAGGTTTAAAGGGGATTTACCCTTTCCACCCCTACCAGGGGCTCTTCCATAAGGCTATTCAATTCGCACATTCACGCCCCTTCTTTCCTAACGGGTCATGATCCACCCCTGCAGATGTAAACAATTTCAATTTAGTTATTACATTCTATCACATTGATAAACTCTAATTCAATAATCATTGGCGAAGCCGGTGTTAGCTCGCCCCCTCGGCAGCAACCAAATACTCAACCACGTATGAAAACATTCAACAAAGCATATATCCCTCTGGTCCCAAATAGGTAATAGATCCCCCACAACCCTTAATTCTCTGACTAAAAGACCTCAATTGCTGTTCGTCTCCCCATTCCCGGAAAATTATTTGGTCAGGTTATAAACACAACAAACCCTCCATAGGACTATAAACTACACATGACCTTGCAATGATGGCCTTCTATAGCTTTTGCAAGATATACCGAATAAATGTAT
>NW_022688829.1:0-1360 GCF_011630105.1 Anneissia japonica | reverse complement strand
ACATTATGATTATCTTTAGAAATAAAATGGATTTATCTTTGAAGGAAGATTAACTATAAAAACTACTTTAGACCAATCATAATCTGGTTATGTTCAATTGCACACCGGGATCTTAGGCATTTTCATGTATTTTGACAATTATGCATTTCCATAATGGATTATAAACTCTAAGTTAATTTAAAATTAGCGGTATTTTTAATACTTCGACAATTGCTATTTCGCCTATATTAATGAAATAATGACCATTAAGTTTTATTTTCTTCGTGACTGTGCAATTGTAAATAACCAACAATCTTCGAACTAATGAATAGGCTATCCTCTATATTTATTACAAAGATATTTGGCTGTGGATAAATTGAAACTATTAATGAAGAGAGGCCGACATTGCAAGAATTTCACAAATCAACATTCAGTATTTGATTACTCGATTACTTAGATACACCTTAGAAGAAAGAAAAAAGATAGAAAGAGAATTGTTGAAGAAAGAACAATGATTGATTTATAATTTTCAACTGAATTGCGCCCTCTTTCCTTTTCGTTATCTTCTGTTAGTTATCTCTGTGATTCTCTTTCATAAACGAATCTGTATGGTCAATGCGGATCAATCTAACAATAACAGACCTTCACCTGAAATAATTACCGGCGTAGGTGTATTTGTCGGAGGACGATAAGGCCTGAACACTTTCTAGAGTAGGATTTGTTGTCTATTGGTTCATTTCTACAGCTTTTTTTGATAATCCCTCCCGTGTTTGCAGGGGATTACATATTTTATTTAAAGCCATTAGTTTCCTGACAAACTAGTATTTTAATGACGGAAACGTCTTCGAATCGGTGAAACAGCTGGCACACTTGTCCCTCATCAACATCATCATCTAGCGACGACACACTCAGTCAGAGTGGAAGGGCTGACTGAAGGTCATTAACCCACTGCTGTCGTGTACGGTAAGTTTAAATCAGCTAGTAGGCCTAGACTAGGCTAGCCTAGCTATAATAATGTAGCACTTCTGCCATATTTTTTTTTCACCTAGGACCTAGAGAAAATCTGTGTTTAATTTGAAGCTGGTAATTAAATTTAGACTGCCAGAACAGCAGCAGCAGGCATAATAGGGCCTAGGCTTAGGCCTGGTGTGACTGTGGGTGGAATGACAGTCAGTGGCGTGTGAAAAGTGTTTGCTAGGCAAAAAAATAAAAGTCATGCTCATGCTTTTTTTTGCAAGCTAGAATCCTTTCACTTTAATCAGTGAACCCCCTTCATCGTTATTTTCGTTCCCCATTATTCCCTCCATTTCAAGACTGTGACTGTAGGTATGCTACTCCTACTGCCACTGCGAATGGCTGAGCGGTTAAGGGGACCAGTCAA
>NW_022688828.1:0-2782 GCF_011630105.1 Anneissia japonica | reverse complement strand
AAATCTGGGAAAAACCTCAACAATTTCAATAAACACACAAAAAAAAGGACCAAAGTTTATCAAGTTTTAATGAAGCGTAGAGGGAAATCTTGTAATTTTTCAAACCTGTACTATGAAGAATTATACAATGGGTAATTGAAAAGGACGTTATCATGTACTAATAAATTGGATGGAATTATGTAATTTTTCAAATTTGAACTATTAAAAAAAAATCATTAAACTAATTATCCCAACCAATTTGCAAAGAACACAGGGGTAAATTGAAAATCACAAAAGTTAAAGTTCTAATGATCTGGAGGTGGATATAAGTACAGGCAATTTTTCAAATCCGTAGTAAGTAAATTGATTTAACCAACCAATCAGCACAGAATACAGTAGTGCTACTGTACTATGACATTTATGTGTATGTGTACAGAATTTATTTGGACTTTTAGATTTTGATCCTCACTATAATTTAAGATAAATATAAATGTTATCGTATCAAACAGTTGGAATAATTGTGTTATCAAATCAAACTAAGCCCATTAATTGGTATGTACAGTACAATATATTCTCATTAATTTATTTTAATCGAAAGGTAACATAAATTCAAAACAATCAATTCAAATTGAATTCTATTGTTAAAGTTGATTAGCACGGCACAGGCAATACTGTAGACAGATGAAACACATCAAATCACATGGGTCATAGGTTCAATATAAATATTCCACAAATACATAATCTATCTATTTAGCAAAGGGTAGTATGTTACAAATACTGTGGATACATCTATGTTACATGATATTATACAGCTAATTTTCCTGATCATACGGCGGAAACATATAAGTATTGGAGAACTGGACAGTAATGGGTTTTCTGGCTATCAACCATTCACTCCGTGTAATAATATTCAATTAACTATACAAACTTTTATCACTTTCTATATTGAAGAATGAAAATAATTTTTGAATTCCTCGGGTGTGACAGTATAATGCTAATGTACTGTATGGCATGCATGCATTTTTGAACATTTAAAATACTATTAAATTAATGTTTATGATATTTATATCATTATCAACAATAAACATTTAGAAAAATATAAGAAAATAAACAGAGAAAGAACATCATATATAATAGTATGTAAGTCAAGATTGTTTACAATGGGATCTACACTGATAAAATATGTAAATATGAAAAATATGTAAATATGAAAGATATTAAGAATTCAGTCATTAACAAACCCAATTTCCCCAAAAATTAGATTGAGTTGAGCCAATACATAATAATTATTGAGATAATATGTCATAAATTATCTTATTTCCTTTATTTCTATCTGGGACATGTATTACAGTAGGGGAAATACATAACAAATATATCAATTTACAACAATGAATTCACAAGTTTAATAGCTGTATCTATTTACTGTGAATCAACATATTCATCATGCAGTTTTAGATTCAAAGTTCACAATTTTACATTCTAAATCTGACCAATCAAATACTGATTGATTCAAATAATCAGATCAAGTTGTGGATTTTTAAAATTTTTATTTCATTATATTTTTTGAGGCAGTGCCTCCCACCAGGGGGACAACTGTAGAGATTGCCTGTGGTCTCTAGTAAATATACAGGATAGCCCAGAAGCTCTCTCATTCTGAATACAAATGTCCCCAAAATTAGATTGAGTTGAGTGAATACATAACAATATCTGAGATAATACATAAATTATCTTATTTCCAATTTGTCTTTTACTTCTATCTGGGACATATGGGGAAAAACATAAACTATTAAAAATATCAAGGATGAAGACGGCAGATTTAGCAATTGTGAGATTGAGGCACAGAGCAGCAGTCTCAGCTCAGATCAAGGGGTGGATTTTTGAGGTAGTGTCTCCAATCAGCGGGACCTAGAGACTGAAGTCTGTGGTCGGTCTCTGTGAAATTACAGAGGGTACTGTAGCCCACAGAAGCTCACTAATTCTGAATATCTTTAATTTGGATTAGAATGACCTTCACACATACATTACATAAAAGACAGAATTTGAAAAGCTAGTGCATCATCAAATTTATAACAAATTTGTGGGTCTAAAATGAGGCTTATTCCAAAACGAGCATACTTTTAATAATTGTTATTAAACTGAGTACTTTGAATGTGAATGTGACAGTACTCAATACTTTTGTACAGACAAGTCATAATACTTTTACTCATAACTCTGACAATAGTAAATTCAAGTTGATTCCAGTAAATGACCTCACTTCAAAGCTTAAAATGTTGAATTAAAAAGTCAATTTTCATTTTTTGGTCACTGATGCTGGTTTTGATATGGCAAGCCTCAGCTACTAGGAATAGCTAAATACCATACTTTAAACACTTGCATGAATCATTATCCTTGTAGTCATAGAACATTTATAAACAAGCACTTGCAGCTTTACACATAAGTGCAATGTTCTATATAATGGCATCGATAAGTAATTACAAAGATTACAGGACTTGCTTGCACTTTAACCAGCTTTTCCTACAAAAAACTGTGCATGCATTATTACAAGCAATACCATACTGGCATTTTGAAATATAAAGTGTGCTTAAACAGATAGTTGCATAACTTAAAAATAGCCCTGGCTTCTCCAGAAAGCTTAGAAAGAAATTCCAGTATCCCAGGGATTTCAGTCCCCTGTGAATTTTCCCTGCTCCTTGAGCCAAAATACATCTCTCAGGAATAAACGCCCTTAAATTTCCACATGAATTCCAGAATGGAGAGTGCCAAATTTTCAATGATATTCAGGGGTGAAGCTGAACTTACTGGT
>NW_022688827.1:0-1809 GCF_011630105.1 Anneissia japonica | reverse complement strand
AAGTTATTCTGTCTTTACAAAACATATTTTGTAAAAGACAAAACCACGTTTGTCTGTACAAACAATGTTTTGTAATAGACAAAACCATGTTTGTCTGTAAAAAAACATATTTTATAAAAGATAAAACCATGTTGGTTTGTACAAATGGAAGTTTGTTTTAGAAACTTATTTTTTGGGGCCAGAGGTAACTGTTTTGTTCTATTCAGTCGAGCTCAGTGCAGACGCGCGTGGTGCGCTTTATGCAGGCGTTCATTTTGATCGAATTGGTAGTTAGCGGCGTTTGTTTTTGGTTAAACCAAAGATACTAGAAACACAAGATAGAGTTCTTCACAGAAACAAAAAAACTGTTCCACCGAAATGCATGGTGGTCCGGTGGGAATACAAAAAATGGGGCGACGCGTACGGCTGGATCTAAAACACTTCTGCCACCGTTACATAACTGCGAATACATAACCTCCTTTTGCGGAGGTTGAAATCGTTGTCATTATCCATAAGATACAAACAAGTAGGCATAAATAAATCAAAACAATAAAATGACAGACACAAAAGCGCAGATTCGTATGACCGGACTCTGGTTAGTGTTAAACGTTTTCTGCCATTAGTGGAAACAGAAGGGCGCCCTGTACGTCTGGACCAAGTATAGAAAACTTGCATTATAAAAAGAGAGGGACGCTGCATATACGTCTGCACCAGAGCCATAGATAGAAAGAGTTGCGACATTGGGAATTTAAGCCATTTTGTTACTAACTAATTATAGATTTTTTTAATGATTTCACTACTTTATATCCAATTTCATATTATAAATACTGTAATAATTTACTATTTTTAAGCAGTTCTTTAATCCTCGCAGATAGACCGAGAGAGCCCCTCGATGGCATTGCAAGCATTCTTTACTTAGGCAATCCTTAAGTAGCTCCTATTATTTTTGCAAATAAATGATACGTGACGACCAGCAAAAATTAATTAAATACATATATCAAAATGTAATTTAAATCCGTCTAGGGTATATAGATTTTTGCTCTTTAAATTTGAATATGAGCGAACTCTATACAAATCTTACGTTATTAATTTGATTATTATTATTTATAAACATTAAAATAGTATAGGTCAGTTAGCCGCAATATATAAACTGTGCTTTGCTGTAAGTGTTAAATGATATACAGGATCTGTGATATATTCAACTTGTGTAATTATGTAACGTACATTTTATTGTATTAAAAGTCTCGCCTCTATTTTAATGTTGTATTATGGCTGTACAGTATGTTACTTTTATAAACACACTGCAAGAGCGTGTCCGCTGTTTTAAAAGCGTCGTTAAATGATATACAGGATCTGTGATGTATTCAACTTGTGTAAATTTGTAACGTACATTTTATTGTATTAAAAGTCTCGCCTCAATTTTAATATTGCATTATGGCTGTACAGTATGTTACTTTTATAAACACACTACAAGAGCGTGTCCGCTGTTTTAAAAGCGTCGTTTCCAAAATAAAGTTATAATAATTATATAATAGTACCGGTATGCAATAGAAACAGCAAATCATTTTTAAGATTATTAAACATCACCTTTATTTTCATTGTCATTCGTATTCATACAGGCTGTACAAAGAATTGAAATTAAGAAGAACAATTTTTAATATTGTTTAGCGAACAACTTTTAAAGATCGTCAGAAAAGGGCGAAAAAAAATTATTTTAAAATTTTTAAATATTTTTCCGAACGCATCTAGGCGAATGAGAAAATAAAAATAAAATTTTAATGATGAACGTAAACAGTGTAATAATGCAACTGATAAATGCTAATTAAGGAA
>NW_022688826.1:0-626 GCF_011630105.1 Anneissia japonica | reverse complement strand
CTTATGTTTCACATAATTATGATGACTTCCTTCAACACTAAATGAAGCTGAAATGCTTGGTGGTTAAGATGCCTTCCAATCTTAGGGTCCTGGGTTCAAATACTGCAATGTTGGTGGAGTGAAGCTGAATAACTTGGTGGTTAAGATGCTTGCCTACAAAGCGAAGGCTCCTGGGTTCAAATCCTGCAATGTTGATGGAATGAAGCTGAATAGCTTGGTGGTTAAGATTCTTGCCTTTGAATCACAGGGTCCCGGGTTCAAATCCTACAATTTTGATGGATTGAAGCTGTATAGCTTGGTGGTTAAGATTCTTGCCTTTGAATCACAGGGTCCCGGGTTCAAATCCTACAATTTTGATGGATTGAAGCTGTATAGCTTGGTTAAGATGCTTGCCTTTCAGTGTCAGGGTCCTCGGTTCAAATCCTGCAATGTTGATAACACACTGTCTATCATGAGGTGCTATATAAATCCAGAATTATTATTATTATTATTATTATTATTATTATTATTATTATTATTATTATTATTAATATATTAGTTATAGTTGTTTTTACTGTATGATTTTATCTTTTACTTATATAGGTTTGGCTAGTTTTAGTGGTTCTATATGTCGCAAGTATAACATT
>NW_022688825.1:0-1816 GCF_011630105.1 Anneissia japonica | reverse complement strand
TAAAATGATTCATTTATTATTTATTTATTCTACAACATTTCACGAGGGGGCTCTTACAGCGAAGCTGACTCAAAGAGTCCCTCTTTCATTTCATTTCAGTTTGTTCAGAGAGATTAAAACTATACAATACAAAAGTACAGAAACAGATAAAAAAGTGCAAAGAACAATATCAACTGAATGAAGTGAGGAAAATACCCAAGAAAGTAAACATATTTCCATTGGGGTCCTCAATACAGAAAGAAAACATTAAATATTGCACTAACCCTAACCACTAAAAATAGCAAATCTTACTAATAATGTAATTACATTAAAATTGCATGTTACAAAAGGAAGTCAAAGAAAGCCAACAGTAATACAAATATATAAAAAGGAAAGAGAAATATAAAAATACTATAAAATATAAAATCTCTAAGAAAAACATAACAACATGACTTAATCGCGATATTGCCGTCTTAAATAATCTTTAAGACGAAAATATTGCAAATGCGGCCATGGAACACAAAATGTATCTTTTGTTAAAGCCCTTGCCGAATTCCTATTCTGTTAATTTTATTTAAAAATTCATATTACATTTTTCATTTACAAGGTCTATAGTCAAGGCTTTCGATACCCTAGACTAGACTAGCCTTCTAGCCTTCTTTAGGTAGGTTTTTTGCACCGAGGTTAATTAAATAGCGTTTCTTTTTTCTTTTATTTTGATTAATTTCTATTATTTTCAAATTGGCTTTTCTTGAATTGTGGGTGGGAAAATAGTAAAATATTATGTGATATTAAGTTATTATTATTATGAATAAATAATATATAAAAATCAGGTTTTTCTTTATTAATTAGCAGTTGTTGCAGCTCTCGTGTTGTGTGCGCATGAGCTCCATTCTCTATAAGGTGAAATGACGATGGCTCACTCAGTTCTTAATTTTGACTAATCAGGTTCCTTACTCGAAGTACTGTAGGCCCCGGGGAGCTCGCTTGCATACCAAACATCCAAACAGGGGGTGCCGCAGTCACTTCAAGACATAAAACACTTGCGCTACCTATTTTACTGAAAATTCTTATGGACTTGAGCTACCATTTACTAAAATCGCACTGTGCTCTAAAAGACGGAAGTGGCTAAGTACAACGGGTTCAGCCGAGGGGGCGTGGTAAAACATCACACATACACCGTGTGACCTGTCAGGAAAAATTTGGTCCGGGGCCAACATCTGTCCGTCGGACCGATTTTGGCTTTTAGATTACCTGCCAAATGTAGTCCACATAAGCCAAAATCGGTCCGGCATCTATTTAGTAGTTATAGAATGTACTTTTTTTAGCGATTTGTTTTTAATCAAATGATAGATAAATATTTCATCTCATATATTTTTTCATCCGTCGTGTGTGCAATTGAGTATACAGCTACAAAAATTGGTATGTTGTTGTTTTCGCTCTTCGCTCCCAGTAAACTCTTTGGTGTAAAAGTTAGAAAAATAAGTTAAAGGATATGATCGTAAATCGTATTGGTCCGCTTTAGTTTATTTTTTTAACTTGTTTTGTTTTGGCTGTGTGCTTGCTTAACGCCTCGACGAAATACACGAGCAATCGTTTCAAAGAAATTACTGACCCCTTTATTTTCATGTAATAGAACAACTATTGTATTGTATAACATTTTGTAGTCTGGAGTCTACTGACTGGTACCGTATCCACTATCAACTAAACTGCCTTAAAAAATGGTTCGTGTGGAAATCGAACACACAACCACCAGGTTTTGCTATTCATTATCCACCATCAACTAAACTGCCTTAAAAAAAATTTTTTTAAATAAATAAAAAAATTGGTTTGTGTG
>NW_022688824.1:0-621 GCF_011630105.1 Anneissia japonica | reverse complement strand
TCAAAGCGAATTTCTGTAGACCAAGGAGGAAAGTTCTTTCCTCCATGATCAACACCGGCCACACAGTCAGTGACATTTGTCACGTGATGTTGCGTACTCTGTTAGACCATGGTTAGACTGATCACATCCACACAAACGAGGTACCCAATATTAAGTGTACAGTAGTTGCATAGGCCTAGTTGCTGTATATAATATATATTGATGCCTACGTTTAATAATAGAGAAAATAGATGTTCTATTTTCTCTATAGTTTATTGAATGATGTTTGGCGAATACTGGCGTCCATTTGTGTTCCCATGTGATATGTGTGCAGGGAGTTGATAAATGTTTTTTCGTTCGTCGTCAGCTTCTTAGCTGGTAGGGTGCTATTTAACGAAGATAGGTCTTTCCGACAGAGCAAATGGAAATTAGGCCTACATGCATGTGCTGCCATTATCGTCATTACCACTTAATTTAACTATTAGGACTATGCAGCCTTTAAACTTTGAACTTGGTTCATTTCAAAGTAAAACTTGTTCAGTATTTTAAATTGTACAAAAACGGTTGTTCAACCGGGACCTGGTCTAACGACACAGACGCGTTTGTCGCCCAAAACAATAGAAACAATGGCAAACGCGTTCA
>NW_022688823.1:0-1234 GCF_011630105.1 Anneissia japonica | reverse complement strand
ATACATACCAGGGCGTAGCGGAAGGGGTATTAAGATATTAGTCTAATACCCTCAAAATTTCAAAAATATGTTTTGTGATCTCCCTGTTTCTACAGAATAACAAAAACAGCGACATTTAGTATTATTACGCTGATTTTTACATTATAATTGACCTAGTTGGCGTCCCATAGAAAAGGTATTAGAAATGACGTAACTAATATCATACAGCCTATCTTCACAATGATAACGATAGCGGTCAAATACCATGTCAAATATCAAGTATAGAAGGATAGTGCATTCACCAGTCCTAGGAGTATGATAGGTCAATGATGTCAAAACCCTACTCAATCTCACAGTCTTTTGTAATTGTATCGCTAGAGTTAAGTAAGCTAAGGCCGGTTGTACAATCGGTAAGCGATGTACTTCTGTTGTATAAAATTCATTATAAGATTAATCAGAGATTTGAATTGATGCTAGTAGGGGCCTAGGCCAGGGGCCTGTAGTGGCAGGCCAAGGGCCTAGTTAGGCCAGGGGCCGGCTATTTATGCTAGGGCCAGGCTAGTTAGGCCAGGGCGAAGTTAGGCCAGTGTGCCAAGTTAGGCCAGGGGCCTTGTTCCAGGGGCCAGGCCTTCCCTATAAGTAAGGACTAGGTACAAAAATTAGTAGGCCAGGTCTTCGGAGATGTGGCGCAGAATAGTTTCTATTGTTTTTCGACTTTATTAGATAAATAAGCTTTACGGATCCTGTTTGCTGGATGGGAGGGGATGAAGTGTGCAAAGACTATGCAGCAGTCAAGTAAGACAGTACCCACGAATGTGCCATGAATATTTAGCTAATAAGCCCCTGTCACACTGTAGATATATGTATATGTATAGAACCAACGTATGCCGACGTTTATCAAAATATTGGTTTACGTTCGCGTAACATTCGTTCGTGACACGTTTGTTATACGTTTGGCATACGTTGTATTCGTTAGCTGTTCGTTGGGGTACGCTGGGGTCGATTTTAAGTTTTGGACATGTTCAAAATTTTGAACGTATGACAACGTTCTGCTACATACGCTATGTACACGGTGAGCATTCGTTGTTTGAACGTTTTGCACGTTGGGTTTACGTTTTCTGTTCGTCCGTTGTTCGTCCAAACACGTTCAACCCATCTGAAACGTTGCCATAGCAAATGCATAACGTATTCATACACTGTAAAAAATGCTGGGAAAAATTGACAGAGTAAAATGAGATCATCCTTTTATTGGTAA
>NW_022688822.1:0-580 GCF_011630105.1 Anneissia japonica | reverse complement strand
CAAACAAGATGCCTGCCTAGAGGTCAATAGGTCCTAGCCGGCCCTAGGGGATTTCCGTAAATCACAAATGAAATGAGACGCCTGGAACGTGCAGATTGAAACTTATAATTTTAGCTTTACATTTTCGGGCGTTCGATTGCGGTGAGATATGGCGCGTTGTTACTATCGATTGAGCCGAAAGCAATCGACTTCTTCAAATGGTCAGCAGCTACCAGATTAGAGTCGCATCATAACTGTTTGGACAGTGTGTCAATTTGATACTCATGGCTCTTAGTTGCTGATGTTTTTTGTTTTTTTTCTTCTTTTTGTACATTTGCAGATTTTTTTATTTTGTATTTTTGTATTTGTATTTTAATGTTCATTACCAATACTCACATTACTAAATCATTAACTAAATATAGTGCTTTCTCTTTATTTGAAACTATTATTACAGTAATAATAGTTGTTCGCAGAGTCTATTAGAGAACTGTGGTGTGAATAGCGCCCTCTAGTTACATAGAGGAAGTAATACTACTGTACCTAGCAGGGATTATTTAGCCCTGCATATCTATGCCCGAACAATTTAACAAAAAGAGTGGCT
>NW_022688821.1:0-2909 GCF_011630105.1 Anneissia japonica | reverse complement strand
TTTTGATAGTTTTTTAGCAAAATTCGAACAACCGAAATCATCATCAGACCAAACAACGTCAACAAAAACATCGTCTTAAAAATCATTCAGTTTTGGTGCATTTACACAATCAAAAACATCATCTTTAGATCCAACAAAAACTTCACTATATTCAGGAAAAGTCAGTTATGGTAGTTCGTTACCTACATTGAAAACGCCAACTAAAGACAAAGCAACGCCAGTATCAACTTCAGGAACATTTAGTTTTGGTAATAGCTTATGTACATTTGAACAACCAACAACATCATCTTTAGACCGAATAAAACCAACACTATATTCAGGAACATCTGCTTTTGGTAGTTCGTTATCTGCATTGGGACAACCTCAAACATTATCTACAGATGAACCAATGCCAACAACAACTTCTGGGAACTGTGAGTTTTGGTAGTGGGTTGTCTGCATTTGAATAACCAAAAACATTGTCTTCTGACCAAACAAAACCAACCCCATGTTCAGGAGCAGTCGATTGTGGTAGTTCGTTATCTACTTTCGGACAACTGAAAACGTTATCTGCAGACCAAGTAATGCCAACTACACCGTCATCTTCAAGAACATCAAGTTTTGGTTTTCCGTTATCTACATTTGGAAAGCCAAAATCATCATCTTTAGACCCAAATAAACCAACACCAAATTCAGGAACACCCGGTAGTTTGTTATCAACATTCGGACAGCCAAAAAACATCATCTTTAAACCAAGCAACAGCAACAACGTCTTCAGGAAAATTCAGTTTTGGTGCATTTGAACAACCAAAAACGTCTTTAGAACCAACAAAACCAATAACATCTTCAGGAACAATCAGTTTTGGTAGTACTAGTAGGTTAACATTTGAACAACCAAAAAGTACATTTTTAGACCAAGCAAATTCAACACAATATTCAGGAAAAGCCGGTTTTGGTAGTTTGTCATTTACATTCGGACAGTCAACAACAGCAATGGCAACAACATCTTCATCTTCAGGAACATTCAGTTTTGGTGCATTTGAACAACCAAAAACATCTTTAGAACCAACACAACCAATACCATCTTCAGGAACATTCGGTTTTGGTAATAGTAGTAGGTTATCTACATTTGAACAACCAAAAAGTACATCTTTGGACCAAACAAGTTCAACACCATGTTCAGGAACAGCCGCTTTTTTTAGTTCGTCATCTACATTCAGTCAGCAAAAAACAGAAATAGCAACAGCAACAACATCATCATCTTTAGGAACATTCAGTTTTGGTGCATTTGAACAACAGAAAACATCTTTAGAACCAACAAAACCAACATTTTCAGGAACAGCCGGTTTTGGTAGCTCGTCATTTGGACAACAGAAAAAAATCATCTATTGACCAAGCAATGACAACATAATTATCTTCAGGAATGTTCAGTTTTGGTAGCAAGTAGCTGTACAGTATCTGCATTCAAACAACCAAAAACTTTTTTTCCACCGATTGCAACACCATTCATTCCGACGTAGGTAGTAGGTAACAGAAAATATCAGCAGACAAAAGCAATAACAAGGTGGTGTTTTAAAATTAGAAGTTTAAAAATAGTATTTGTGGTTGTTTTACAGTACATAAGTGAATCTTTTATTGTTTCTTTTGGAAGCAGACATTAACTTTTTGATTGTTTTGAAGCATATGAATATTGAATTTCATATTATTATACAATACATAGTTAAATATTAATAAAGAAAAAAGCCAACCGAGATGATGATAGAATAATTATTACATAAATTAGACAACAAAGATAGGCCATCCTGATTGGCGAGGTTTATCAGTATCACCCTCCGAATTTTTATTATACCAACAAGAAACACTATATATTATTTTATATTCTGTTTAGATTCTTTTAATGGTCTTAATAAAAACTTTATAATTATTTAATATTGTAATGTATTGTCATAATACAAATAATAATTTGTATTATTTTCTTTCAAGTTATCCTTTTTAAATGAAGAATTTTATTACCTTTTAAAAATTTAATTTTCCCCCTACTACACTAAAATGATTTCCTAGCGCCACCCCTGCTTCTCAGATGCATGGGTTGAGAGAAATATTGATATTTTGTGGCCCAATAATATTGAATACCATAGTAAAAGTACAATTGTATTGTACTGTAAGTTGATTGTACAAAATAAGTTGATAGATACTTATGCTGATTTTATCTACTTGCAGTGGCGTATCTTGAAGTGGGGTGCTGATGGGGGTGGGGGCAAGAAGGTGAATTGCGGGGCTAGATGTTTGGTTGAGGAGGTGCTAACTCACAAATAAGGTGATTTTACTGTAGGTGCTTTTGAACAACATTTCCATGATTTTTTGGGGGCACAAGTAATTTTGGAGGGGCGTGCGTATCCCCTAGATATGCTACTGACTACTTGAGTGTCACATGTTTTTGCTTTGAAAATTTCCAGTTGGGGAAAGTGATTCGTGGCGTCAGGGCCAGATTAATAGGGGCTTTGGGGCGCCAGCCCAGGCCAACAGGCCCCAAAGGGAAAGTACAGGCCACTGAACCCCAGAAAATCTGGTTTTATGTTTTAGGTTTACTTGCAATTACAGCCCCAGGGCCAACAGCCCTTTAATCTGGCCCTGGTTGGGTCCTCTGGCCCTGTACCCCCTGTACTTTACAGGCCACTAGAAACGACAAAACTGCTGTTATTCTTTTGTTTTGTCAAGTTTGTATGCTGTGAACTTCATTCTAAAGCCAGGCACACACTATGTCATACGAATCCATCTGCGTGAGGTGCCTGGTTATTTTGAGGCTCATTGTTCTTATTTTTGGGCCGATTTCAGGCTTGCTCAAATTATTCCTTTTTTTGCATCTTGAGGATATTTCCCGTATGATTAAAATCGTAACGGTACTGGGTTTGGTCTACAGGAGCTCGTGT
>NW_022688820.1:0-551 GCF_011630105.1 Anneissia japonica | reverse complement strand
ACTGTACTATTACTAGGCCTATAAATAATAATCGCCCAAGGGGAATATCTTTTGTGTTATTTCCCTTAACGTCGTTTTTTTAATTGTTCTCTAATTCCTCCATTGTCTAAGTTCCCCTTAAAGTACAGCTAATAATAATAATAATAATAATAATAATAATAATCATCATCATTTCAGCATTAATTACCTTAGCCTAAGGCTTGAAATGAAGAACCTACAGATACTATTTACTAGGCCTATAAATAATAACTAGCCCAAGGGAATGGTTTTTTGTGTTATTTCCCCTTTGTCTAAGTTCCCCTTAACGTACAGGTAATAATAATAATAATAATAATAATAATTATTATTATTATTATTATCATTTCGGCATTACATGTACAGTAATTAACTTGGTCTAGCCTTGTAATCAAGAACCTGCCGATTACTATGCCTAATATTAATAACTAGCTCATTTTTACATTCATTTGATGTTTTGCCATTTTGGCGCTCTTATGGCATCCAGTATTTTAGAGCTGCCTATTCTCAGCTCTTCTCTTAATTTGAAAATAACT
>NW_022688819.1:0-1281 GCF_011630105.1 Anneissia japonica | reverse complement strand
TGAAACGGTTTGTGGATATTTTTGTTAAGTCTAACCCTTCCCGATCTATTAACGATAATGTTTGAGTATAAAGGATGGTATGAGTCTTGCTTAATTAAATTAAATTTCTTAAGCATAAAATTATTAAAAACATCTTCTAAAGATTTCACATCGGCTCCAAACACTCTGCAGGCCTTGGTAACAATTTTCAATAATTTACCTTTACTGTCTACGGTGATATGAGAAAACCAAATAATAATACTGTACAATAAGAAAGGATTGACTGGACAACCGAGGAATAAAACTAATGAATAAGATGAGAGTTAACATTAAACCGCTCTATGTTTAAACTACTATAACTTTGTAACGAAATATCGGATTTAAATGATTGTTTTACCATTTTATAACTCTCATTTTACTGTTTAACTCTGTATTAATAACTAATTGATAATAACTAAGTAGTCCCACATTTCAGAACTTTGCATTATCTGATTTCTTATTACTTACTGTACTACAACTAGTAAAGTAATTGAAACAAATATTCACCAAACATTGTAAATAACTTCACTTGTTTCTTTTAATGAACAAAGATGACTATCAAGTCATTTTTATTTCACAATTTTAAAAAAAATGCTATTAAATAACTAATTGTATTTAAATTAATTTTATTTAAATTATTTCACTTATAGTAAAATTATTATAATATTTAGATTACTGGTTTTTTTTTTGTAAGTCTTATTCTACACACAGATCACTCTCATTATCTACTGACTACTCATTCTCACCATCACACACAGATCACTCTTATTACCTACTGACTACTTATTCTCACCATCACACTCTTCACCCTTCTCATCCTCTGACCCCTTCTCCCTTATTTATTCTTCCTCATATCCTTCTATTTCATATTTTTCTCTTCTTCTCCACACATTCTACTTTGCCTCATCTTCTATAGAGTATGTTCATTAATTACAACCCCATGCTTCACATTTGGACTTGGCATATATGAATCAACATTCACTACTGACATTTTACTTTGAAACTCTTCTTCCTCTTCACCTAAAGTTGGACCAAGAGTTGAAAGAAAAGGCCAGGAATCAACAAAGGATGAGCAGCTTGAGCTCTCAGTTGACTGTCCCTGCTGTGAAGACTGTGTCTGCACACATACAGAGGCTCCACTGGGACCATGTGATGGAAGGACTGGAGGAACTCCTTGCAGTAACTTTGTCATGTTACTCTCATCATCAAGAGGGCAGTCTGCAGGCCTGTTGATGGACTGGAGCACAAGTCGCATAGATTTCC
>NW_022688818.1:0-871 GCF_011630105.1 Anneissia japonica | reverse complement strand
TAAAAGTTAAGGCAGGGATGGATTATAGGCCGAATAGTATACTGTAGGTGCTTCTTGATTACAAGGCTTAGGCTAAGTTAATTAATGGCGAAATTATATATGGTTATTTATAATTATTATTATTGTTAATATTATTATTATTAATTAATATTAATTACATTACAAGGCTTAGGCCAAGTTCATTAATGCCTGAGTGATACATTTAATTTATTATATATATTTTTTTACTCACTGTCCCATTTTAATTTCATGTTTTTAAATTTTGTTGAAAATTTCAGTCAATGGCATGCGAAGCGTGACTGTTGTGTCAGGCCTAGGAACCTAGTCTGGCTGAAGGTGGGGATGGGGGGGGGGCTAGCAGGTAGGACTTAACTCAGCTTGGAACTAGGCCGTTCCACACTAGACCCATAATATTTAGCCTCTTTCAGGGACGTATCCAGGGGGAGCCGTGGGAGCCGCGGCTCCTCCCCCCCCCCCTTTGTACACAGTGTTAAAATTTTAAAGCTTATTCTTGAGCCAATACAGATTCTTTCATGGGATCACTCAAAAGGAATACTTCTAAACATGTAAATATGCATCAGTACACGTTATACATAGGCCTAATAGAACACACAGGCCTAAGCGTGATTTAAAAAAATCCTAAATCCATAAATCTCAGGCCAGGTCTTTTTTGAGATAGAAATGCGATACTGTGGTTCAATTTAGTTTTTATCATTTTGCAAGTTTCTTCAAATGTTTGTTTACTACTAATAGTAATAATAATAACAATGATGATGATGACGATAGTAATAATTAATATTAATAAAAATAAAAAGTGAAGAAAATCGTGCTAAATGCGAAAAAAAGTTGTGATTTGTTGATCATAATATAG
>NW_022688817.1:0-2194 GCF_011630105.1 Anneissia japonica | reverse complement strand
CAGATATATGGTAATTTCCTCTCTGATCATTACATATCTTATTATTATTATTATTATTATTATTAATTTTTTTTTTACTATTATTATTATTATTAAGTTTGATTTCACACTTTACGCTGTGTTCTCAAGTTCTATGTACCATAACTTCTTGTTTTTACAGGGGGTCAAGTCTTACAATGTTTTACTTATTTTGACGACTTTCCGCACTACCTATAACTATTATTTCTACTTGCATTTACACCGATTTTGTAACCTTGTATTCTTATTATTGTTAACACCTTAGTATTGTTATGTTAATTTGAAGCGTTGGAGAAACCATTAAACAAACAACAAACAAACAACTTTTTTCTTTGCCAAATCAACCAAATCCCATCCACAAAAAAGTGTGATAACATATTGGATCTGTTATTTACCTCTGAACCGGAACGAATATACAGTATTAATATATCACACGAAATTGTTTATACAGATCACGTGTTGCTTGAATTCAATGTGTATAATTAAGGTCAATTGCCCAGGGTCGTCATGAGAAAATTAAAAAGAAATCGGCTGGGAAACGAGCTAAAATGTCCAAGTCTAATACTCACTGGTCTTTTTTTTCCAAAACTACGCAATCGATGTTCTTTTTTTTTTTATTTTTACGCAAATTTTCTTGGCGTAAAAGTATAAGCAGTGCATTAATAACATTGAGTCTTCTATTGCAAGTAATCCTAAAAGGTTTTGGTCATTTTTTTAGAACAAAAATAATAATAATAATAATAATAATTTGGGCTTATATAGCGCATTATGCTAAAGCCTCAATGCGTTTAACAGTAAAGTTAAAAAGTTGAGTTTTTAAAGCTGCCTTAAAATCGTCAATGGAAATTGCCTGTCGGATTGTAATAGGCAGAGCATTCCAAAGAAAGACAGAAGCCCAAGAGAAAGAACGACTACCATAATGCTTTGTCGACGTCTGAACTAGATCTCAGAGACCTCTTAGGAATGTAAGGATGAATGAGTTGTGAAATAAACATTGGCGAGGAATTATGAAGTGCTTTGAAAACAAGTAATACAATCTTGTAAGTAATTCTCTGTGTTACTGGAAGCCAATGAAGGTGCCTTAACACGGGAGTGATATGATCCCTAATTGGGCTTAAAGTGACCAAACGGGCAGCTGCATTCTGAACTAGCTGAAGTTTTGAAATATCCTTAGCTGGCAATCCATAAAGCAATGAGTTACAACAATCCAGCCTTGATGTTACAAAAGCATGAACGAGAATCTCAGTTGATCTAGGATCAAGGTACTTCCGGATACTCCAAATTCTACGAATTGACTGAAGCCCGGCTTTACAGATGTTGTGTACCTGATTAGACATACTAAGGGAAAAGTCCATAACAACTCAAAGATTTCTACAGGACAGCGAAGGCTCAATGAATGCATCTCCTATTTTGATAGGAGTCCAGCGAGCAGGCTTAAAACATGATGAAAAATGAATGAGTTCAGTTTTTGCATCATTCATTATAAGGTTGTTGGACTGACACCAAGCTCGAACTTTGGCTATGCACAATTCTAGTCTACTGACAGCAACCAACCCAAACCAAATATATAGCTAATATTATTACGAGTATTAGTGGCAACGGCGGCGAAACGTTTTTGAAGGTGGGGGGGTGCATTTCATAAGGTCCAGTATGCGAGCAAAGCAAACTTTTAGGCTGGGGGCCCCTTGAATCCGCCATTGGGTACCTCAGCAGATGGAGAATCTGTACCACCTCAGTCCCATCATGGTAGGGGTATACACAATTGTGATTATGGCACCTCTAGATGGCAAGAATTTACACTCTCGGACTTAAAATTTGAATATAACTTTCCTTATATCTCCATATAAAAAAATAAAAATGTTGACCAATTTAGGCTTCTCCAACCCACCCCCCTCCCCCTTCCACATTAAACGCGCCACATATTTCCGAACAAAGTCAAAGTCGAGATTGCTTCCACCATCTCAATGGAGTATTCATCATAAGGATTATCCTTGATATCGGTTCCCCGACGAAAAGTTCACTTTTCCCCAATGGATAAAAATTACCCTTCTATGTAGCCCGGAAATGATAGTCCAACTGTAGCGGGTCTAAGAAGTCAAACTAGAGGGGTTCCAGAGAGGCTTTTGCGCAAATAGAATGTCTACCCGCCTCAGCCCCACAACTGTTGGGGCTGAGG
>NW_022688816.1:0-1087 GCF_011630105.1 Anneissia japonica | reverse complement strand
ACGAATTGTGTCCCGGTTTCGATTGGATGTCTCTCCGGACGCTAGAGGACGTTGACCGATGCCAGATGTGTCTGGACGCGTACTCCGAGGTGATGACGATGCCTTGCCGACATTTCACGTCCTGTCGATCGTGCTCGAGGCAGGTGAACAACTGCCCGACGTGCAGACGTCCCATCGAACAGAGGCTGTCGGAGTGGCAGATACCGGACGGTACGAAAATGTACAGATGAAAATTAGATTATTTCTATTAATTGAAAAGTGAATAATAAAAGAAATCATTTAACGACAATCTGTTGTATGCGAATGTTTTTTTAAAAATATATATAGTTGTCTCGCTGACAATTAGCCATGTTCGTCTATCTGACGAGCGCCAACTATTCAAAGATAACCGGAAGGTTGTCCGTTCGCGGAAGAAATCCAGACGGACGACCGGTTGACCTGGAGAGTACGAAGATGGAATTCCAGTGTTACGCCGAAGACGAAGACGGCGACAGATACGAGTCCGTGGGTCGAACGTACCGCACGCTCAGGTCACGGGACAGGAACGGCATCCCCGTGGAGAACACGTTCGGCAACCTGCCGTCTGCCGTCGACGACCTGGACGCCCAGTGCGCCGTTGGCGTGCACGGGTGCGCTTGGCACCGATGCACCACGAACGAGAAGGGATACGTTGAGAATTTCGAATACGACGAACGAATCCACCTCGAACTCGAGGAAACCGATCCCGTGCAGCCGTCCGTGCTCTACCTCTCCGTTCGACTCGACGTGACCGGACGCGTGACCGCCGTAGTTCTTTCCGACGGAAGGATGTCGAAGGAGCCCGAGGAGAGGGAGGTGCTACGATGTCTGACGAACCTCTTGAAATCGGCCGACGTTCTCGTGTATCACGGAGAGTGGGTGAAGACGGTGTTGACGAACAGATGCTCGGCGTGCGACCTGCCGATATCCCGATGGCCGATATGCGTCGACACCTCCGAGGACGCCGACGGGTGCCGCGATCGCGATTCCATGTACGAGTACGTGAGCAGAAGATCTTGCAACGAACTTTCTGCACGAACGTCCGACGACGTGCTTGATGAGGAGCTGT
>NW_022688815.1:0-680 GCF_011630105.1 Anneissia japonica | reverse complement strand
TATTTATATATATATATTCTATATCCCCAAGAATAACATCGATTCACTCGAACAAGATTAATGGGATTAAAACCCGCGACCATTAGAATCCAAAGGTATTTTGATAAATTCGCCAAGGCCATTGTAATATCAATGCCCCTCTGTACCATAATATTCTAATTGTGATACTCATTTTAATTGTAATATAGACCTACTTTAATGTGTTTTTATTCAACGGAGGACTACGTCCTAATTTGTTAGTGTCAAGAAGTTCACAATTTCCTAGTCGACTCACATATAGTACAAACGCAATTGTTTTCTTCTTAATTTTCAGCGATATTTAATGTTTTTGCTCATTATGTATATTCTAGGTTAATCTATTTCTTTGTTGGATGTGTGTTAATAGATCGTATTAAAATGATGAGAACAATTTAATGTTAACTACCTGGCACAAATTGACGTAAACAGTGATTGAATATTAAGCTATACATTGGAGGGAAATATCAGTATAGTTTATCTACGGAGTAAGAACTGGTTCAAAATAAAGGGATATCCAACAGTAATGAACACACTGTCTAATAATTTAGGACTCAGCTTGTAACATAAATCTGTAATCATCTACGTTGACTATACCAAACAAATTTGTAGTGAAATAAAAGTATGAAGTAATTAAAACTTTCTGTTAAATCGTTATATATAGG
>NW_022688814.1:0-926 GCF_011630105.1 Anneissia japonica | reverse complement strand
AGGGAGTGTGGACCCTTTGTTGGAGAACTTGGACCCCCTGGTCGGGTAGCTTGGACCCCTCGTCGGGGAATTCCTGGCGCCGCCCCTGTTCTGCTTACAATATTGGTAATAAAGAAATGGGTCTATAATTAGAGGGTGATAAACGTTCGCCATCTTTATGTATTAGCACTATAGGCCTATTAGACTTTTTAAAATCTAAAGGAACATGGCTTTGTAATACAAATTTATTAAAGATCATGGCAAGAGACAGTGAAATAACGATGCTATTTCCTTAGTCATTACACCAGATATACCATCGAAACCACTAGCAGATTTGGCATTGGATTCCTTTATCAGCGCTTCAAAAATATCTGAAGTACATAAAATAAAACAATAATTATCAACATTTGGTACAGAGTTAACATCACAAATTGAAGTCACATGATCAGTATTAAAACATAAAAGAAAATAGTTATTCGGCATATTTGCCTTGTCGATATTGTATGAATGAGGTCAGGAATGATATTTGGTTTTTTCATAAAATTATTTATTCCCCTTTTCAGAATAACTTAAACGTTGGTCTTCAGAAACTCTTTTAAAGTAGTTATATTTGGCAAGACGCAATTCCTTAACTACTAAGTTTCTCATTTTACGAAACTTGGTCCAATGTTCTGGGCTGCCGGACTTTTTGGCACGACGGTAGAGATTTTAAAATGAGAAAGCTTAGTCTTCTATGAAATAATAACCGTATATATATACCTTTTGTTTTAGATTTTGATTTAATTCCTCAATATGTTTGCTGTGAAAAATCAAGTGATCCTTACTACTGTAACCTGTACTCGGAGGTTCGGCCTAAAGGAACATGTAACGGTTATCTTCCACCAAATACAGGTACCTAATAGGTTTATTCAGATGATGGTTAAGTCATATAGACCTATTACAGCTAA
>NW_022688813.1:0-532 GCF_011630105.1 Anneissia japonica | reverse complement strand
AAAGATATCCTATCCATGTATGCTTCAATATAATCAAAGTAAGTAGACAAAAAAGAAATAACTTTCTTCAGAAAGTGACTACTTTGAAGCATAGATTTCATTTTTTAAACATATTTTTGGGAGCACCTGCTCCCATTGTAAGAGTTACAATTGAGGTCTCAATTGTAACCTCGAAAATAGTTTAATAATTAGTTTACCAACCTTGAATGAGTCAAAAAAAAAATTTAATGTGTAAATCTTTACAGTATTTCTTTGTGATGTCGTTGATGCATTTTTTTGGGAATTATCGGACATACGGCATTTTGAATAACAGATATTTTCTTGTTTATTATTATTTTCATTATGTTTTGCCATGCCGTTTGTTTATGTATTTGCTGATTGATTTGTCAGTTGGTGCATTTGGATAACAATTATTTTGTAAGATACGTTTAAGTTCAAGAAGATCTTCATAAAAATTGTTCCAGGTAGAGTTGATATTATATATCCTATTAACAAGTGAGCATGTTCTTGAAAGTGAAATTACAAAAGCAAG
>NW_022688812.1:2663-3261 GCF_011630105.1 Anneissia japonica | reverse complement strand
AAATTTTGCAGTGTTATCTACAGCATACATATGGCGGTCAACATGCCTCTCATATGGAGTTCCTTCTATTTCCTTAAAGATTGTCTTGAATATGTCTGTAATCTAAAAAGAATTGTATATTTTAATAATTTTTTATTATAGAATTTCTGAAATATCAGAATCCAACTAAAAACATAAATATCTTACCTTTGTCAGTTTCTCAGCATCAGTACCTGTTAATAGGTCCTTGTGCGTCCCAATCAGACTAATCGGCGGTGATGCTATCACTCCATTGATCAACGTCTCCTTTGAGCCATGTAGCAGTACTGCGTGTTCATATATTGACCTTATAAAAAATAAGATCATTTGGAGATTGGTCATCTCAAAGTGTTTCTGAAATTAAAGCCAAAAACAGCCACAACATTTACAAAAGTGAATGCAGAATGTAAAATCTAACATAATACAAGTGAGTACCTTGTTGTCTCTCAATGTTACTCAGCTTTCAGAAACACTCCTTCAGCGTGACCACTCACAATTTTTGATATACCCAATGACAGGGTCGAAATTACACAAGATTCAGCAAAAATTGCCCAAAATTACCCAAGCTTCCTGAAAATGC
>NW_022688812.1:0-2631 GCF_011630105.1 Anneissia japonica | reverse complement strand
ATTAAAATTTGAAAAAAAACGTGTTTTTCGCATGTATAGTTTCCCTTTTAGTTCAATTTATAAACCATTTTTTATTGTAATTGTTTGTGTTAATTATTAAAATTAATATTCACGAGGTGATAATACAGAAAGAAAAATACGCTCTCAGTCGGCCAGTGTTATCAGTAGATCAGTGATCAAGTTTTATTATGTAATGCATTAATTAAGATCAATGGCAACGCAAATCACAAATAAACAATTCTGAACCCATGTTTATAGCAATTAACAATGTTATGTGCACTTCGTTGAGTTTTGCTTACTTGAATGGACCATGGAGAAAATAAAATATTATTTTATTTTCTCCATGAATGGACTGACATATCCTTTGTTACTTCTTAATTCTTCCTCTGTGACAACAATATTTAATTTTCTTAGTAAAAATAAAATACCCAAGGATTTGAACGGAATACCAAAGAACCCAAGACCAAGTCAAAATACCCAAGATCTTGGGTAAATACCCAAGCAGTGGTCACGCTGCACTCTTTCCTCCTAAACAAATAATGACTTACTAATTCTTCATCCGATCTCCTTGACCTTCTCCAAGGTGCTGCTCTCCAAACTCGCAAAAAAAAATTAACTTTATGGGAATCTCTTGGTTTTGCCATTTTATGCAAATCATCAAACAAACTAAAGACTACTCCGTACGATGACCCATCTGTAAGGAAAAACTGAAAACAAAGATAGAAAATGTGCATTGAATACAAAATATAAACAAAACACAAAATGGCAAATAAGAAAACAGATTCTGCAAAGACTAACTGGCTTTCAAAACACTATCGACGCCAGTCGTCGGCAACTGTCGGTAGAGGTCGCTCGATATCGCTAACACGCCGGCGTACTACCATGAATGTATAAAAATAAAATAATACATAAAAAATAAAATATATATTTTATACCTTTATCCATGGTATTACTGACTAGCCAGGCAAGGTCTAGAAAATATATTTCGGGCCGAAATTGCTTCTGTAAGGCCTTAGGCTAGGATACTTAGGCTAGGATACCTTTGACATCGTAAAATTTAGTCTATTTTTGTCAAGTTACCATAAATCTTTAAATAACAGCCAATCTCGAAATAGCGCCGCAACGACGTGATTTTTTTAAATTTTTTGTTTTTGTTTCGCCAACCGCCGTTCTCAAATAAGCGTCGCACCGAAGCCTCTATTATAAGCGCCGCGGCGCTTATTCGGGATCTACGGTACGTTATTCATGGGACAACTCATCGGTTGAACAACTAGGCCAATGAATCGAGGGGCCTTTCTGAATGCGTCGACGACAGCTGTGGGTATGCAGAGTACTAGCCATAGTACCAAAACGCGGTTTTACAAACACATGTTGATCCAAATAGAGGACATGTCTGTGATCAGGTAAAAAAAAATTATAAATAAATAAATTAATTAATATTTGAATCATTTACTTTGAAAATTAGATACCGGTACTAAAATAATAATTTCTTTCGTAAAATAAATAATACGATTCCAATATTCGTTGCATAGACTTAATGAAATAAAAATTGGATGAAATTATTGTTTTCGTATGAAACAAAAGTAAACCAGCAAATACGATATGTGTATCAATTCAAATCACGTTTTCTTCTTTCATTCCAGTAATTCAATATTTTAATAGGCTTTGTTGTGATAGTCTTTCATCGGGTTTTACTAGACATTAATGTTTATATCTTTAGATAAAGAGACCACTTCACACAATTTCTGTAAAATATACCAAGAAAAGTAATTTTAAAAATATTAGAGTTCAATTAATTAACACTTACGCGATGAGTGATATAATAATCAAGCTGACCGGCGTAGTCCCATATGCAAGTTACATCCATCGGTCCAGTACTCTTGGTAACCATATTTTCTAATATTTTCTCATGTCGGACAAGCTGATTGGTCACTGATCCCGTGTACTGAGATATAGGTTTTTCTATAAACACATGAAAACAAACTTTCATATCAATAGTGATAAGTGTGAACATAAATCAAATTGTAATTTATTGAGGTGGTGATGATGTGTTATGATGGCATGCTGATGAATAATGCATGCATTTTAGGAACATGGCGGTGGTGGTGATGATGATGGTAAAGGTAAGTGGCGGTGATGGCTGTAAAAATAATGTGTTGATAATTATGATGATAATAATAATGTTCATAGGGATGATAATGTTGATGATGACGATATCATAATGAAGATGGTGAGATGATGGATGATGACGATGATGATAGTGATGATGATCATGGTGATGATGATGATGATGACAATGACGATGATCACGATGGTGGTGATGATAATTTCGATGATGATAGTGGTGGTGGAATGGCTATAGTGGTAGTGATGATGATGTCCTTAATGGACATAATGTAGTGTATAATTAAAATACCTTTGGTTATCTCTGCTTCTGACTGTTCAACCTGAAAATTAAATATAAATTTCGCAAATGTTAATACCCTAGGAGTAAGACCAGGTTTCGTATGCACTTTAAGGGGCAGAGAATTTGACTTCAGAAATTGGTTCAGGGCGGTCCAAGAATCATTTTTGGCTTGATAACACATTTTCAAAATGTGGCGAAAGGTCGAAAGGTCAGGGTCAAACATC
>NW_022688811.1:19970-24116 GCF_011630105.1 Anneissia japonica | reverse complement strand
TTTTCTTTACCTACAGTTGATGTTACAAAAACAAATTTGACTTCAGATGAGGTACAACAGGTAAACAACATTCTCCTTCAATTTTCTGACATATTTAGCTCACACAAATCTGCTTATAGATGCACCAACATAGTTAAACATACTATCCCCACGAGAGATGAGCGACCAATCAGACAACGAGCGTACCGTGCTTCCCCACGTATACGTGAGGAAATACAAACACAGGTAAATGAACTGATAGACAATAATATTATCGAACCTAGTCACAGCCCATGGGCCTCCCCTGTGGTAATGGTCAAGAAGAAGGATAATACGTATAGGTTTTGCGTCGATTATCGAAAATTAAATAAAGTTACCGTTAGGGATTCACATCCTCTTCCTCGTATTGTTGATAGTGTTGATGCATTAGCAGGTAATAGATATTTCAGTACGATGGATTTATCAAGCGGGTATTGGCAGGTGCAAATGGACGAGGAAGATAAAAAGAAGACAGCAATTTCAACGGGCGATGGAGTATACCAATTTCGCGTAATGCCATTTGGTCTCATGAATGCTCCCGCAACGTTTCAACGTTTAATGGAACTTGTATTTAATGGCTTGCACTGGACTAAAGTTCTAATATACCTTGACGATGTAAATCGACTTTGGAAAAGATTTTAACGACAAGATGACAAATTTGCGTGAAGTCTTTTCTCGTTTTCGCAAGGCAGGACTTAAAACTCAGGCCTGAGGAATGTCGATTTTTCCAAACTGAGGTAACATTTTTAGCCCATGTAATTTCAAAAGACGGAATAAAACCTGACCCCAAACATACAGAAAGTGCGCGATTGGCCTACACCCCGTTCAACTACACGTGTTCGTGCCTTCATTGGACTGTGTTCATATTATCGCCGATTTGTAAAAGATTTTGCAAAAATCGCAAATCCTCAACACCACTTAACAAAGAAACATGCTAGATTTGAGTAGAATACTAGTTGTGAGGACGCTCTCCGTACCTTCCGTGCAAAGTTAATTGAACCACCAATTTTGGCTTTCCCAAATTTTGAATTGCCGTTTATACTTCACACAGATGCTTCAGACTTTGCAATTGGATCTGTTTTATCACAACAGCAGGAAGGAAAGGAAAAAGTTATTGCATACACAAGCCATACCCTGTCGTCATCACAGAAGAATTGGAGCACATTTGACCGTGAGTTATATGCAATCATCTATTCCGTCAGGCACTTTAAACACTATTTAATGGGAACCTCGTTTACAATTGTAACGGATCATAAACCTTTGAATGGACTTTGCAAAATACCAATTGACAACGATGTCACAGGCCGCCGTGCAAGGTGGGCAATTGAACTTGACCCTTACGATTGGACTATTGTATTGTAACAAACATGGGAACGCGGATGCTTTGTCTCGACGTCACGAAGAAATACCACAGCAAGTATCTTCGATTACTCCCTCAACCCCCAGTGAAACAATGTCAAGCCAACCTCCTATGCAATGTTTTTCTGTATTTACATTGACAAATCAAAGTCTAGATATTCAAGTAATGTAATTTTTCAAGTGCAGTAATTTTGGGGTAAAGAAAACACGCACGACGCCTTACCACCCCCAATCAGATGGGTTAGTCGAGCGATTTAATAGAACTCTTAAGGATCAACTGGCAAAAAAACTACATACTGCCAATACGGAATGGGATATGCTACTCCCTCAGGTGGAATTGACATACAACTCCACAGTTCATTCGCGTACAGGATATTCCCCATTCTACTTATTGAAAGGATTCGAACCAAGACTCCCTGTAAATATCATGTTCGGGAGCCCACCAAGCAAAACAATGGCACCGGATATGTATGTTTCTAATTTGCAGTCTAGAGTGCGAAAGGCACGCGAGATCGCCAAAACTAATGTTGAAATAGCGCAGGAGAACCAACGGCGAACATACGATTTATGTTCCAGACCTTTTAAACCATACCAATAAGGTGATTTGGTATGGGTAAGCGACGCAACAACAAGTAGGATGAAACTTGCTCCTAACTGGAAAGGACCATTTAAAATAATCTCATCATTCAACGATGGTCTAAACTATCAGCTGATTGACTTAAGAAAAACATCTTCTTGCCAGATAGTACTTCATTATAATCGGTTAAAACCATACGTGTCACCCTGGCCAACAAGTCTACCTTCACAAGAGAATTTGGTACAAGCTCGCCATCCCTTACTACTGTTGCCTCGCCAACAGGATCCTTTGCCGACGTCTACAAATACAACTAATAACAAATCGCAAACAGACCCCCATGGCAAGTCGGATAGTACTCACCCATCTTTTACATCATATCAATCTAGAAGTGGACGGAATATTCGACGACCAGCGCAGCTTATTGATTATGAACTTGAGAATTTTACATTTTGACCTTACAAACATTTATTTGTACAATTGCATCTTTCTAATCGACAGTATTATTTGAAAAGTTAACTTTCGTATCAGGCCTATACTACTGTACGCATGTTATAATGCCACAATATACAGCAGGTCTAAACCATGATTATGTCTTAAATATGTCACGTGGTACTTGAGTTTATATATATATTTTTTTGTCTTTATCTTTGGTATATATTACCAATTTTGAGTACATAAGCTTATATTTTATCTTTAGTGTTTTCATGTACGCAACCCTAAAGTTTAATTGTCAATTGTACATCTTTAACAATGTAGATCAAGGTAATTTTATCATTTCTAAGAAATTTTTTTTTTACTAAACGTATAGTTTTAATGTTTGTTTGTATGGATGCATACCCTATGAATAAAGAAAGAAAGAAACTGTGTAATAAAATGCCTCTGACAGGATTCGCAGGTTCGAATTCCACCACACTATTTAATTTATTTATTCGTTGATGAGCTATGATTGATACGATATATGCTACACGATGTACCATCATGTCCTTTATTTGAACACTGTATTTACCTTCCTTTGATGATTTATATAACAGTGTTAACGGTTATCTTGATATATATCATATGTTGATTTTTATTTCCAACCGTACCTTTTGTGTAATGGAGTGTACCTGATGGTTATTTGAATCTGTTTAACCATGAAGCCTCTGCGGTCTAAGGTCTAATGGTTATGGCGCTTGCATTGACTGCGAGATGTCGCAGGTTCGAATCCCGTCGGAGAGGTTTTATTACACTATTTATAGGACAACATTCGTTGTTATATAGGCCTATATTATTAATGGGGTCTACCATTTTGCAACATTTCCCCCCCAGAAAAGGGAACCTTAGAGGCTATTCTTTCTCTCTCACGGAGAGTGGAGAGGGTGTAATGCTAAATTCCAATGATGTAGTATGATGATGATTATGATGATGTTATCAATACATTGGGAAAATGATAATATAATAACCATGATACTACTATACTTATAATTGTGATTATACTAACACGAACAGTGATTTCGTAGGCACATAATTCTTAATGGTTTATTTTCATTTTTGTACAGTGTAAAACCCGTAGTTGCACTCCCAAGGCACTTTGTGACGCACTACCCGCGAAATGTGACTCAAAAACAACGGACAATTGCAGTACATGCTGTGATAGTGATAACTGCAATTCGGCTGGCATCGCAGGCTTCAGTGGCATCACCATCTTCACTGTATTGCTCCTCAGTCTCTACCTAATGAAGGAGTAGAAGTACTTAGTATACTGTATCTGAGTAGTAATATTATAGTTCTTTAGAAAGTAAACATAAATCAGCTTAACCCATTAAAAATAGAGTATGACGTTGCTTGGTTTTAGACCTATTTGTATTATATTTACACGTTTTTTATGTTTAAAATTAAGTACTAGGACTATATAAATCTACGGAGCCCCTAAAGGGACATGGCTAGAAAAAATATTTAATTATTTCGAGGGAACGAAATAATATTTCGTTCCCTCGAAATAATATTTCGTTCCCTCGAAATATTATTTCGTTCCCTCGAAATACTATTTCGTTCCCTCGAAATATTATTTCGTTCCCTCGAAATATTATTTCGTTCCCTCGAAATATTATTTTGTTTCCTCGAAATATTATTTCTTTCCCTCGAAATATTATTTCGTTCGAACGAAATAGTATTTCGAAGGAACGAAATAATTTTGAGGGCGCCCTTATAAC
>NW_022688811.1:11566-18917 GCF_011630105.1 Anneissia japonica | reverse complement strand
ATAAGAGACAGATTATGGGCGCACAAAAATATAATGTACCTAACATTTAACCATGACCTGAAGTTTATGCCCACTGAATATGATTCAGAAATCACGACTGATTAAGGTGATTATGGGGTCATCAAAGGTTTGACGAAAGAAAAATGAGAGGGGTAAGAAAAACCGTACATTTTGACCATGATAACATCATCAAAATGTATTAAAATTTCACATGTATGAAAGAGAATTGCCTCAGATATAACATACTCAAAAGTGGAAGAAATTTGACTAAGAATAAGCGCTGTCTCTTATACACATCTAGATGTGTATAAGAGACAGATATAAAATCATATCTACAGCTAATGTGCTTTCAGAATATGTAATAAAAATTAGGGGTCACCTTTCATTCTAAGGCGCTATAACTGATTTAAAAAAAGGCTTGATATAAAGCATATTTTAATTTTGACGCACGCGAACGCTCGCGTTATTACGCGCACACAAAAGTATAATGTACATAACATTTAACCATGACCTGAAGTTTGTGCCCACTAAATATGATTCAGAAATCACGAATGATTAAGGTAATTATGGGGTCATCAATGGTTTGACGAAAGTAAGATGAGGGGAGTAAGGAAAACCCTATATTTTGACCATGATGACGTCATCAAAATGTAAAAAAGTTTCACATATATGAAAGAGAATTGCCTCAGCTATACCTGTCTCTTATACACATCTTTATTTGCGAACGATTTTATTATTTATTCTGTAATCGAGCTAGCATAGGCCAGGGCCTAGGCTAGCTAGGCTAGCAAGGAAATATACTTGGTAATGTTTTCACGTTTCGTCAGAATTAACTGACATTATTTATAATAATATATTATTTTTTCTCAATATATCTCATTTATTTTAAACCAAGACAGCTCTTAAATTATTGTTTATTTTCACTGTGCTAAGTTTTTTTACATAAACTGGTTTTTAAACATGTACATTTGTAGCATTATAATTATGTCTGTCTGGTTTTTTTTTTTCAATATTACCGTGCAAGTATATTTACATGGTTCTGTAACTTGTAAATATAATAACATTTTTCCATGCCTTAATTATATATATTTCCATTGCAACTTAACATTTAAGTTATTTTGGTAAAAAAGTAAAATGTAGGGCTGTAAGTTCCTATTGTTTCTTCATTTCTGCAATAAATAAAATATTTGCAATATTTCTCTTTTAAGCAAAGACCTTTTACATACCTCCATATTTTAATATTGGTATTTAGCGATCTCATAATGTGCAAGGTCTGTGTTTTGTACAGTTACCTAGTGTGTATTGCTAATTTTATCCCAGTTATATTTTTAGAGATAACATTACATAGTAGCATTAAAATGTTAAGCATTGCTTTTTAATAAAAAAAAAAAAAGTTTCACAATAAACATTTACGTTCTAAATCCTGTATTGGAGAAAGAGGTCTTCTTATCTTATTTCTAAAATTGTGTAAGAAGTATTTAAATATACATGAACATGCATTTAAATGACAGGTACATGCGTTTAAAATCGTATAAATGCTCTGGCTTCAGGGGCTCCGCCCCCGGCCCCCAAAGGGGCTTAGCCCCCTCTTGACCCCCACCTGGGGCCCTTTGGCGGGCCCCTGGACCCCACGCCCAGAACCTCCCCTTAAAGCATGCTGGCTACGTGCCTGCCTGGACCTAGGCTGGGCCTTGAATCCGCCGCTGAAATTATAATGTATTCAGGTCCGTAGGCAGGGGGGTGGGGGTGTGCAGAGGGTGCGGACGCACCTCCCCTCCCAAATTCCAAAAGGTCTACTTTTTAAAACTTATGATTTCACAAAATCGTTGCCAATTATCACAAAATGCATTGCATTATATATTTGCCGGCTTATCTGTTGCTTTTTAATAATGTGGTATGAAATTTGTTAGAAATTGATCGTCAATTTTTTTTTTTTTTTTTTTTTTATGGGTCGATAAATCCCAAAAAAGGAGGTCCTTTTAAATTCAAGGTTTCCCCCCTCTTGAAAATTATTCAATGAATCAATGAACCCCAAAGAAAAGGTGGGTCCGGGTTCTTCGGGAAATTTATATTTCTAAGAAAATGAGCTTTCCTGACTTATGAAATGTCTTTAAATGACTTTTTAAGTTGTTCAAAATTCATGGTTTTCCCCTCTTGAAGACATTCAGGTAAATTTTTCTCATTTTTTATTTTATAATAGTTGCATGCATATTCTTTTTTCAATGAATCGACTCCAAAAAGAAAGGGTGGTCATGGGGTTCTCCCCCGGGAAAAATTTGATTCCCAGATGGCGGGAAATGAGCTTTCCCGACATTTGAATTGTGTTTTAATGTTCTTCCGTAATTCTAGTCCACTGTCAATATGATAGAAATGGAAAAATGTTGATTATTTCTATCTTAGTAACACCACCTTTTGTTTTTAATATTTCAATAAACCCTCATATACCCACTTCATATGTTTCAACCAATACGAGGAAAATAACATTAATAAAATTATTAATAAATAATTATGAATTATGATGAAGTAACATTCATATTGTTGAGCTATACCGCCATATATACTACTAAACTTTCCTACTAGCAGGTCCTAGCATCAGTGGCGTAGGGGTCTTGAAATGGAAGGGAGCTGATGGGGATGCGAATGTAAAGTGGGGATCGGTGAGTAGGTGAGGGGGCTAACTCGCAAAATAATTTGATTTTAGATGATTTTAACTCCTTGAGCATGCTTTGTGGGCTGCCCGGGGGATGGGCGAGTATTTTTTTCTTGGGGGAGGGGCGTGCACGACCCTCGCACATCTTAGATATGCAAACAGCTAGCATATCCTGCAATTTACCCTACGGTCCATCACTGCTATTAAATCAATGAAATTTAGAAATACAAAAGATGTTAAGATTGTTACGGTACATTAAGATATCAGAATCACAAAATTTTGAAAAGAAAAAAAGGGAAGAATGGAAGAAAAAATACGATAAAAATGTATATAAACTGTAGCCCTATAATAATAATAAAGTTAAAAATTGTTATTAAATATAAATAGACCTAGCATGTTAGAAGATGAGATAGCAGTGTACAAAAACGATCACTAGGACTATGTGATAGAATTCAGTTTACCATAAAGTAAGGCGATGATAGTCATCCGTGAGAAATTTAAAGAACCTGGATATATGCTATAATGAAAAATTTGGTTCACCGACTTTTGGCACCCAACAACCACTGTCTGCACTGTTTTTAATCATTTACTTCTGTGACTTGGGTTAGAGTCCGTCTTGCGGTCTTGCATATCCGCTCCATCCTGAAATACAATACAGTAGTTGTATATACACACTACACTGACAGAAGTGTGAAACATTTTTTATGCTATATTATAGTATTTATTTTGAATAAACGCATTTTACAAAGGCAGCATAGCATGGCATTAATTTCAGATTTAGATTCAGATTCAATTTTATTTGTTCAATATGCAAATAGCAGTGAGTACATTTTCGGGTTAATAATTTTTTTTATTAAAAAAACATTTGTTTCATATAGATAAATTATATCATTGAAATGGCTAGTGAAATACTTAAACAGAAAACAACTCTAAATAGACCATAGCAAGTTACAATTAAAGTATTATTGAAATACATCAAGATAGTAAGTTTAAAAATATTAAATGTTGAATAAAGGTTCTAGTTTAAATTTTTAAAACAACTAAAAGAATAAAAGACTCCAGTAAATATTTAAAATAATTAAAATTCTGATTAAACTAATTAGGACAATTAAAATTCTGTATACACATTACAATATCAAAAACGCCTATTATACAATCTGATCGAATATGTATGAATGAATTCTGTCTGTTCTATATTTAATTAATCTATTCATATTATATATATATTTATGTATAATCACACCAGAACTGAATTTCCTTGTCCTTAGTTTCCCACCATAAACATTAGCCTATGTTGTCTTGAATAATAATAATATTAATAATAATAATAATAATAATAATAATAATAATAATAATAATAATAATAATAATAATAATGAGGATGGTGATAATAATAGATAATAATGATAATTTTTTTAAATCATTTTGCAAGCTTTTATAAAGTTAAATAATACCACTACACTACTACTACTACTACTACTACTACTACTACTACTACTACTACTACTGCTACTGCTGCTGCTGCTGCTGCTGCTGCTACTACTACTACTACTACTACTACTACTACTACTACTACTACTACTACTACTACTAGTAGTAGTAGTAGTAGTAGTAGTAGTAGTAGTAATAATAATAATAATAATAATAATAGTAGTAGTAGTAGTAGTAGTAGTAGTAGTAGTAGTAGTAGTAGTAGTAGTAGTAGTAGTAGTAGTAGTAGTAGTAGTAGTAGTAGTAGTAGTAGTAGTAGTAGTAGTAGTAGTAGTAGTAGTAGTAGTAGTAGTAGTAGTAGTAGTAGTAGTAGTAGTAGTAGTAGTAGTAGTAGTAGTAGTAGTAGTAGTAGTAGTAGTAGTAGTAGTAGTAGTAGTAGTAGTAGTAGTAGTAGTAGTAGTAGTAGTAGTAGTAGTAGTAGTAGTAGTAGTAGTAGTAGTAGTAGTAGTAGTAGTAGTAGTAGTAGTAGTAGTAGTAGTAGTAGTAGTAGTAGTAGTAGTAGTAGTAGTAGTAGTAGTAGTAGTAGTAGTAGTAGTAGTAGTAGTAGTAGTAGTAGTAGTAGTAGTAGTAGTAGTAGTAGTAGTAGTAGTAGTAGTAGTAGTAGTAGTAGTAGTAGTAGTAGTAGTAGTAGTAGTAGTAGTAGTAGTAGTAGTAGTAGTAGTAGTAGTAGTAGTAGTAGTAGTAGTAGTAGTAGTAGTAGTAGTAGTAGTAGTAGTAGTAGTAGTAGTAGTAGTAGTAGTAGTAGTAGTAGTAGTAGTAGTAGTAGTAGTAGTAGTAGTATATATATATATATATATTGGCTTTTAATGAAACTGACCACAATCACATTACACTTAACAATAATTCAACTGTAGTTAACACGAATAGATTTAATATTACGTTGAATGCAATTTGCATTTAACACTAATTCAGAGGTATATGATAAAACGTCTTGCCATAAATTCACACTGTACCAGCCAATCGCTGATTGTTAGTAGATTACCGTACCTGTAGCCAACGGCTGCTTTAAAGGAATTTGTAACTACTTGAGTTCAAGGAAGCAAAAATCAAGATGAAGATTGTTTTGATATTTTTTTGCAATTGTTCTCTTTGTTTCTGGAGGTAGGTTCAAATCATGTGGTAGCGCCGGTGGAATGGGCGCCTGAATCCCTCTGAAGGGGCTCCCCACACTTATGCTCCTATTGGAATATTGACCTTCCCCTCGGGATCATAGGCCCCCGTCGGAGACATTGGGCCCGCGTTTGGGAAAATTCTAGCAACACCACTGGTTTGCCATGCAGCTAAAATAATTAAGGGCCTTAACTCAAAACAAAGGGAAGGGTAAAACGCCGTCACCATTAAGTATTACCGCCAGCGGTACAAATGCCGTTTTTAGTTTCGTTGGTAGACTTCCAGGAAATGTATTTTTTTTCATTATGTTTATCCTACTGCGTAAATATAGAGCAATACACTAAGCAGGCATATTACGGACAAATTCAAGATTATCAGTGCAACTAAAAATTGGGTTGTGAAAACTCCTAATTTACAGGGCCAACTTAAGGTCTGTCCACACTATAAAATTTATAAGAATTTCCTAATAGTTAATTAGATGTTATTTTGATGTAAGTTTTGCGTCAGGAAAATATCATATAGGAGTGATGTTTTTTTCCGACCTAAGCGCAAGCTCAGTAGTCTTGTGGTATACAATACTAATACTAATACTAATACTATGGCGTCAGGCTAGATTCTGGAGGTCGTGGGTTATTTATCCACATATAGTCAGAATACAGGAAAGTCCAGTTCCAATCATCTATAAAACTAAAAAAAAAAAAGAAAAAAAGAAATCCGAAGGAAGATCCCAGACCCCTCTTCCCTTGACGTCTAAAATTTATCTTCCAGCGAAAGAACAACCACAAATTACGCTCTTTCTTCATCACAACCGTGCCTACCCTTGGATTAGACCCATCTGTGCGACAGTCAGATAACTCTGGATTCGCGCCTGGCGAGCATTAAAAACTGGGTACCTCTAGTCAAAGGTCAAATGAGGCATTTCCTGCCGTTCTTTTTTAGCAAATGTTGCAGTAGATCAAATAAAAACATTCATGCGAAGATAGTCGAAATCTGTTATGTCTTCCCTACTTTGCATATTTGAACTAATTTTCATATTGGTGTGTGGGGGCGGGGGATGTGACCGAGGTGTTATTTCTTGAATTTCATTCCCTCATGTGTTGAGTGCTAGAAATTACACTGTTAATTCTGAGGAGTTATTATAACTCCCCCTGTGTGGTAGTTATAACCCCCAAAGGGGGAGTTATTTTTTGGGAGTTATTTTAACTCCTTAAATGGTATTAAAGTAACTCCTTAGGGGAGTAAACCTTAAGTTTACTCTCATTTCACTCCAAACTTATACAAAGTTATAATGTTGAAGTAATTTTTACTCCAGTATTTGGGTTGCTGGAGTTAATTTAACTTCATGTTTAGAGTAAAACAAGCAGAGTTAAAATAACCCATCCACAGAGAGTCAAATTGATCCTATCGCATGAATTATAGCAGAGTTAAATTAACCCATCCACAGAGAGTAAAGTTGATACTATCGCAATGCATAATGGCAGAGTTAAAATAACCCATCTATCAGAGAGTTAAATTGATCCTATCACAAAAGCAGGGTTGCCATTTGGCCTTTTTGACGGCCAGATTCCTCAAATCTGGCCGTATAAAAACTTGCCTGGCCGTAACGTTTGAAAAGTCACGGTCAAACTATATTTGGCCGAATTTGGCCGAATTTTTGAATTTACATTTTTTTTTTCAATACAGGCCTAATATAACAGACTCGTTTTGGATGTGTTGTTTTTGTTAGCTTAAATTCTATATTTGATTCTAATCACAGTGGCGTGTTCAGGGGGTGAGGGTTCGTCCCCCCTCCCCTCTGTGAAGAAACGTAACAAAACACTATGGGTCCTGGCTTACAAAATTCATGCTAACTAGGCGCGGATCCAGACCTTCGCCCACTTCGCCCAAGCGAAGGTCAGGGTGAGAATTCAAAATAAAATGTTTTCCAACAATCATACTTACTTTCCTTGACACTTATTTTGAACATTAACATTAGAAAAATGTTTAAAATTCCACACTATCCTATACCTTACACTTTTAAACTGATTGTACTGTAGGCCCTACCAGAGAGAGAGGTACGGTACATTCCCAATACATTATGGTCTTCCACTTCTAGCACAC
>NW_022688811.1:7630-9016 GCF_011630105.1 Anneissia japonica | reverse complement strand
AACGGCCCCCCCCCCCCCCCCCCCCCTTTCAAAATCCTGGCTACGTCCCTGTCTATTCATATTATTTCTCCCAGAACGCATCTTTCGATAGTAACAATTTAACGAATGGAGACTGCCAAGTTGCTGGCTTGAGATTCCCACCTCAGCCTCACCATGGTTGGGCTGAGATGCGGATTCTTTTGTTTAAAGAACCTCTGTTTTGAAATGGCCCATTCTCAGACTTAGAAAGGTATCTTAATTTGGAAATTAAAAAACCCCAAACTTCAACCACTCCTTGTGTTTAATAGGCCGACATCAAGTGAAATGCAATGATAAAATAAACTGACACGAATTGTCGATTGTGCAATTTAAATTCAAGCATACTTTTACACATGGAATGTTTATTGTAAAGACCTCCATGAATGATGAAATGGAGCACACTGATTACCGGTACTGTAATGTAGCTTATCTATAGCAAAACGAAGCGGAATTCTGTATAAAATAAATCACGAATGATTGTAAAACCATATCAAGAAGGAAGTTAAACCCAAAAAGTATACAGTCTCTGGAGACATCTACGTAACGTAAAGGACTGTTTCGATTAATTTTGTAAACTTATCTACGTGATACAATAAAAATACAATAGAAGGAACAAAGCGCCGATCGAAATATCAAAAAATACCATTACAAAAGATGAAAATGAAAGAGGAACTTCAAAATAAAATATAAACTGGAAAACATACATTTGTGTAACTTTAGGCTTAACTTTATGTTAAGTAATACAATGAGCTTTTGTAATTTATCATACAATAACTAGCTTACATTATACTCTTGAAAAGGGTGTGAGTAGACCTACTGTGGTGGGTCCAGTGCCATCATTTAAGTAAATACACCACACAAGAAAAACCTACGATGGACACGGCTGAACTTGTGAAGGAATTTATTTATGTGACATTCACGCAGAACCAGTATGAAGGTAGTTGCTAAATACAACTGGTTCAACCGAGGGGGCGTGGCTTGTACGGTGGCACGTCATGTATAAATTATACCGTCTACTTAAAAACATCGCACACAGCGTGACCACTGCTTGGGTATTTACCCAAGATACTGTGTATTTTGACTTGGTCTTGGGTTCTTGGGTATTCCGTTCAAATCCTTGGGTATTTTATTTTTTCTAAGAAAATTAAATATTTTTGTCATAGAGGAAGAATTAAGAAGTAACAAAGTATATTTCAGTCCATTCAAGTAAGCAAAACTCAACGAAGTGAACATAACATTGTTAATAATAATAATAATTTATTGGCTCTCTCTTTCAAAGCAGAGGAACACTCTCACGCAGGAGAGGTTCGACCATACAACAGAACAAAAGTTACAAGTAAAGATAAATTCATAAAAAAAGAGACAATA
>NW_022688811.1:0-7557 GCF_011630105.1 Anneissia japonica | reverse complement strand
AGAAAAAAAAAAAAAAAAAAAAAAAAAAAAAAAAAAAAAAAAAAAAAAAAAAAAATAAAAATAAAAAAATTTAAAAAAAAAAAATAAATAAATAAAAAATAAATAAATAAATAAAAAAAATATGTAATAATAAAATAAAGTAAATAAAAGTAGATAAATAAATAAAAAAAAAACAAGCACATAATATAATAAATGCAATGTGAAACTGATGTAAAAGTATACATATCAAAAACACAACAGAAGTATAGTCAATGTCTATTCATAAAATCATTAAAGAGAAAAAAAAAATTGACTGTTAACTGTTAATTGACTGTTAATTGCTAATTGCATGGGTTCAGAATTGTTTATTTGTGATTTGCGTTGCCATTGATCTTACCTAATTAATGCATTACATAATAAAACTGTACTGATAACACTGGCCGACTGAGGGCGTATTTTCTATCCGTATTATCACCTCATGAATATTAATTTTAATAATTAACACAAACAATTACAATATAAAAAATTGAACTAAAAGGGAAACTATACATGCGAAAAACACGTATCTTTCAAATTTTAATGCATTTTCAGGAAGCTTGGGTAATTTTGGGCAATTTTTGCTGAATCTTGGGTAATTTCGACCCAGTCATTGGGTATATCAAAAATTGTGAGTGGTCACGCTGATCGCACATACGCCGTGTGACCAATGTGACGTTAGCGAGGCGGGCTGTTAGTTTGGTCATAGGTTTGTGCTGCTGCTGCTACGACCGGGTGACGGACGATCGGGGGCCCAAAAGAGACATCGAGTCCATTTCCAGACAATTGGGCCCAAAGTATGGACGATCGTGTAGGTCTAGGTACCTCTAAGCCTGCGCTAGGCTACACCAAGCCACACTATGTCTTTCACACTGCGTAAGTGCCATTTCCGGCCATCTAGAGCTCCCTATTTTTAGCAAAAAAATATCTCATCTTCCAAACCCTTCCCCTCCTCAGGCATACAAGCTCAATCCCGATGTCGGACAGTTTAGGCCCCCCCCCCCAGAAAATGTATCCCAGAGCAGCCACTATCTAGGCCTTTAGGCCTATGCAGAATGTAGCCCTAGGCTACTAAAGAATCTGCATTAAATAGACCTACAGGCCTAATTGTTATTTAATACATTAATTTTATACAATACAAATTGCAGTACAGACATCTGAAAGTTAATATATTTAATTTAATTAAATATTTAACATTCAGTTCCCCTTCTCTTTTTGTGTAACATAGCCGGCAATTTTGTGAAACACTAAAAAAGTAATAAATCTTAACTTTGCAGTTATATTGTAATATAAGTTGTAATTTTAATTTATTAGTAGGCCCATTTTCTCTTCCAGTAAGATAATTTGTTCATGGGATTAGGTTGGAAACAGGGCCGGCGGAACGTTTTTCAAAGTTGGGGGGGGGGGGGGGGGCACTTATAAGATGAATGGAAATATGAATCATGCAGATCTGGAAAAACCTAGGGGATGGGGGTCAACATTTTTCCCAAAAGAAAAAAGGGGATCCGGGGGTCCTCCCCCGGGAAAATTTTGTTTTCCAAATGGCGGGAAATGAACTTTCTCGACTTTTAAGCTAGGTTTCTAATGACTTTGTTCTTCAAAATTCAAGGTTTTCCCCTCTTGAAAACGGTCAGGTAAATTTGTCCACTTGTTATTACAGTAAATAGGCCTTATGTGTGTATAAATACATTAAAAAAAATGAGTAGTTGAATACGAATTTTTTTTTTCATGAATCGATAAATCCCAAAAAGATAGGGGGTCGGGGGTTCTCCCCCGGGAAAATTTTGATTCTTAGAAGGCGGGAAATGAGTTTTTTTCCGACTTCTGAGGTGTCTTAATTACTTTTAAGTTCTTTAAAATTCAAGGTTCCCCCTCTTGAAAACGGTCAGGTAAATTTATCCCATTGTTATTACAGTAGACAGGCCTTATGTGTGTATACATACATTTAAAAAATTGAGTATTTGCATACGATTTTTTTTTCATGAACCCATAAATCCCCCCCAAAAAGGGGGGTCCGGGGGTTCTCCACAGGAAAAATTTTGATTCCTGAAGGCGGGAAATGAGCTTTCCCGACTTTTGAGGTGTCTTTTAACTACTTTTAAGTTCTTCTAAATTCAAGGTATTCCCCTCTTGAAAATTATTATAATGAATAAATGAACCCAAAGAGAAAAGGGAGGTTCGGGTTCTTCCCGGGAAAATGTTAATTTCTCAATGGGGGAAATGAGCTTTCCCGACTTCTGAAGTATCTTATAGCGATTTTAATCTAAGTTCTTCAAAATTCAAGGTTTCCTCTCTTGAAAACGGGCAGGTAATTTTTTCCCATAATCCCAAAAAGAAAGGGGGTCGGTTCTCCCCCGGTAAAATTTTGATTCCTAGAAGCGGGAAATGAGCTTTCCCGACTTCTGAGGTGTCTTTTAATTACTTCTAATTTCTTTAAAAATCAAGGTTTTCTCCCTCTTGAAAATGATTCAATAGAACAAATGAACCCCAAAGAAAAAAGGGTTCCGGGTTCCCCCGGGAAAAATTCGATTTCTAGAATGCGGGAAATGACCTTCCCTGACTTCTGAAATGTCTTTTAAATGACTTTTTAAGTTCTTCAAAATTCAAGGTTTTCCCCTCTTGAAAATGGTCAGGTAAATTTTTCTCATTTTTTATTTTATGTGTGTATACATAGGCCTACATAAATAAATAAGTAGTTGCATGCGTATTCTTTTTTTCCTTGAATCGATAAATCCCAAAAAGAAAGGGTGATCGGGGGTTCTCCCCCGGGAAATTTTTAATTCGTAGATAGCGGGAATGAGCTTTCCCGACATTTAAAGTGTGTTTTAATGACTTTTATGTTCTTCAAAATTCTAATATTCTGATTGTAACATTAAAAAAAAAAAAAAAAAAATCAGCTCACGGGTCCTGAAAAGGTAGATCTAGAATTTTTTTCCGGTCACACAAAAATCTCCAGACATTATTTTTTGCAAAAAAATTGGGGGGGGGGGCGGCCATGGGAAAATCCACAAACTAAGAAAGTATAATACATACTCCAAGTATTGAAATACACGCCATCGTGTTGGGATTCAATATTTCGACATTAATTATGTCATCATCAGGAATGAATGTTATCTGAGATTAATCAGTGGACCTTTCGGTTTTTTGGAAAACGCTCCGTACTACTGATCCACAAACTAAGTACAGTATTGTAGTACTAGTATATAGGCCATTGAATTGTTTTCATTTCTTTCCGTTATTACGGCCTAATCCCACCCGCTAAAATAAGACTAACTCGGCCAATATATTTCACTCTGTGCAGACCCCATAATGTTCCAGGGATCCTAATTTTGGAAAAGAAAATTACACAGGGACAACTTATTTTTTTTCTTACATTGGTTGTACCATAGAGTTGCTGTGTTTTGCTATTCTGTGTGATTACAGACAGGGCTCACTCTGTGTCGAGGAGGAACTATAACTAAAAGACGAACTATAAAACTAAAATTATGCATGACGTTAACATGCGAAGCCACGCCCCCTCGGCTAAACCCGTTGTATTTCGTATTCTCATGTCCAAACACTATATAAGTGAAATACTATCGCTGATTTCCTGTAGTAGTAGCTCGCCGAACCTGCAACCAGCATCTTCAGAAAGTTTGGAATTGTTTGAGTACAAGGAAGCAAAAATCAAGATGAAGATTGTGTTGTCTTTGTTTGCAGTTGTTCTCTTTGTTTCTGGAGGTAGGTTCGAATCCTGTGGTGGCGCCAGGGGGGGGGGGGCTCCCCATGAAGGTTCTCTTCTCCTAGCTTGGCTTAAGCTCTCGTAAGGAAGTCGGCCTTCCCATCGGTAACATAAATGTATTTTCTCCATGGTGCAGTTACCAAGAAATCACTGTGATGTCTAAAAAAATTTTTAAAAAAAGAAAAAAAATCAACAGACATTTTCTAATAGCCTTGTGTATTACTTACTTCTAATAGACGATTTGTTAATAGATCTGGAACTCTAGTGGGATGCGGAACTTTCCGTTTTGCTGGAGTAACTAATACAGATACAGATAAACCATGAGAAGTACAGAGTAAGAAATGTCATATGTAAGATACCCACAGTGGGGTTCACTCGCTAGTCATAAGGTTCGCTATTTATAAGGTCCACTGTTCATAAGGTCCGCTAGTTATAAAGGCAATTGTTTATAAGATTCACTATTCATAATTTTTTTTAAAATCAGCTATTCATAAAGCTCATTATTTATAAGGTTCGCTAATTATAATAGAATAACAGGTTCGCTAGTCATAATAAAGGGTTCATTACTCATAAGCAAGAAAATAGTTCGTTATTTATAATAGAAAAATAGGACCGTTTGTCATAAGGTTCGCTATTCATTATAAACAAATAGGTTCGCTCTTTATAATTAAAAAAAGAGGTTCGCTATTCATAATAATAAGAGCTTCGCTATTCATAATAATAAAAAAAGGTTCGCTGTTCATAATAAAAACAAAGAGGTTCGCTTGTCATAATAAATAAAAGATGTCGCTAGTCATAGAAAAAAAGGTTCGCTAGTCATAATAAAAAGAGGTCCGCTATTTATAATTAAAAAAAGGAGCCCCAACGCTAGTACAAATTTAATTGTAATACTTTTTTAAATAACTCTTTAAATAATAGGAAGTCAAAAAACGGAATTTTCTTAACTATCCGAAGCTTTTAAAATGTAAATATAAAAATTTATAAAATATAAATATAAAGTCTATATTTAAACAACACGTAAAATATTTGAATTAATAACTGTAATTATTAAATATAATTTAAAACCACAATTGAAGCAGTTGTTCACAAGGTCTACCTTGAGAGTCATGTGGAGTACCGGTACTATACTCATCTTCATATCAATGCTCACCCCCCTCTCCCTTTCGTCTTGTTTCCTGAATAAAGAGTTACGAAATATGCGGTCAAAGTCAAGAATGTTGTACAAGACCCACAAGTCAGACAAATATAAGCATATGATATATATAGCCTCTTATACACATCTAGGTTATGACGCTCGCCTTGACAGCGAGAGGTCGCAGGTTCGAGTACCGCCAGGGGAATTTTATTACACAATTTCTTTATTCATTTATTGCTGCGAAGCATCCAATTCATATTCTTGACAGCAATTTGACCTCTGAAATGTCATTGTTTGTTAAAAAAACAAGGGCCTAAGACGACTGAAAAGCGGAGTTTCCTTCTTTCGTTCTGCCGGGTAAAATCAATTAATTTAGGCGACGTTTGTAGACTAACACGTACCAACGTCCGCATGTCGCGCTAGCCTTATCCTACTCTAGGCCTAGACTAGGATGGTGTAGGCCTAGCCTTAAAAGGACGAAGGTCCCAATGAAAATCAACGTCGCTCCTTGATAGCTAACATTGTCTATTTCAGGGTTGCCAGATAGTCGACAGGCTTCACGGCCAAACACACACCATCTCCCGGCCAAATTCGGCCAAACTTTTTTTCAATATCCGCCAAAATTCGGCCAGATTTTAATCCGGTTAGAAGACAGTTATGTGGGTACATATTCATATGAAATACTGCAAAAATTACAGGAAAATCAGGGGCCGTTCGTTAGAAATTTAAGAAATTCAAATAATATACACAGGACAATGTTAAACTTCTTTTAATTAATCTATCACCATAAAATACATGCCCAGCTACATCATAATATTAAATAGCCTAGGCCCTATGTTCTTTAGTTGCGGACGCCCGAAAATATTAACCTTATGCGTTTGGGCGATCAATTTTTCTTTTTTTCTTTTTTTTCACCACTCCCCACCCCCTCCCCCCACTAAATCCGCCTCTGCTATTTAAAATCACATCATTAAGATTGATCTAAATTGATTTAAATGTATTACATATTAACGTACATTGTAGTCGATCTATAGCAAAATAATGTTAAGGTCCTGTTATTGGCAAACCCGTTTCTCTCTTTAATTAGAATGAATTAAGTTACATAGTTAGGTAACACAAACTGGCGTTAAAACAAACCTATGAAAACTTTAATAAATACTTTTTATCTAAACTTTATAAATTCGTCTCTGAATGTTATTGTCGCAGTACTTAAAGCAATAAATCAATGTTGCTATCAGAATTATCTTCTTCATTCTCATATGCAGCCTAACTCCAGAAACACTTGCTTGAAATTGGAGGTGCCACCGGACCCGGATGAGCACATCGAGCATTTATATATGGCGCTCTACATAAAGAACACTGCAGCACCTAGGGCTATACAATTCAAGTGGGCAATAATAAATTAATTATGTACAGATTTAATTTATATTCAAAAGAAATTCAAAAGAGATAGAACCTCCACTAGAATGGAACATATGCAAAGACACACAGTATGGTACAAATTTGCATTGAACTATCTTAAACGAGGATAAACTTCATAAAAAAAATATGTATTTCATCCGAACAATTTAAATTATTAAATGTAACTGTTATCTTTTAAATAGACTCTCTTACCTCACATCAGCTAAAGAGGGAACATATATTAAGTGTTTAGTGCAAACAAAGGTACATGATTCAGGGGCGGATTCATGATTTGGAAGAGGGGGTTCAAAACGTTTCCAAAAATACCCAAAATGAAAGAGGGTCCGGGGGTCCTCCCCATGGAAAATTTCCTCCTTGAATCCGCCACTATGGGGAATCCTTTAACGCTCAGGTGACCTAGGGTTTTAAAACAAATACCGTATAGACCTATACTCACGTATAGACGAGGCTTAAAATAACAAATTACGATCGAAAAAAGGGGGTCGTATTATACGCACGACATTCAGATTTTAGATTTTTATATTCATGTTCGTCTTATGTGCGGATGTTCGTCTTATGTGCGGATCGTCCGTAAATCTGGTTTTCTACTAGGCGAATGTATTCACGCGAATCCAAAATGTCGGCTTATGCACAACATGCGCATTCACATTCCTATCGGAGATTTTAAGAAGAGAAAAATGCGCAACCAATCAGAGCTCAGGAAGCGAGCCGACGCTTTGATTCGCGCGAATATAATTCGCCTAGTGGAAAACCAGCTTAACACGCGAACTTACTACTGCAATGAAGCAACTAAATGTTGTATTAATGAAAGCAATTTTAAATATGGGAAAACAAGATTTTGGTGGTAAAGATTTAAAAACTCATAAAATGGTATTATTTGGAAGATTACCCTTGCATTTGGCTCCATTTATCCAGCTAGACGCAGTATACAGGACCACAAAAAAAAAATAGGAATTCCGACCATGAAACAGGGAGTCGTCTTATACGCCAGGTACAAATATCAACCAAAAATCTTCTAAACTCGGGGGTCGTCTTAGACTCTATTTAACATCACAATAATTCATTATTAGACCTGTAGTTGTTTTTTGAATTGTACTCCACAAATCTCAGCCGATACCTCGCACAACTCGAGTAACGTCTCGTATCTATTGTCGTGACGTCATGGCTCGCTGGCTCACACTTGCGATGTCTCGCACTTTTGATCAAATAACACGCTGGCTCGCACTTTGGCAACACTCTTTGGCAGTCAACTCGCCCCTAGAAA
>NW_022688810.1:0-935 GCF_011630105.1 Anneissia japonica | reverse complement strand
CCGACGTTGGTTATAAGTTGTAAATTTCAAACGTTTACCGACGTCGGGCCAACAGAGTACTGTGATGTTGCGACAACGTCTATAATCATACATAATATTTACAATCTCTAAGAAACGTCGGCCCAACGGTGGTACCCAACATCTATTTCAAACGTTTACCGATGTCGGGCCAACAAGGTACTTTGACGTTGCGACAACGGCAATTGGTTACAACCGTTTGTCCGACGTTGGTTAGAGGTTGTAAATATTAGATGTGATTATAGACGTGGTCGCAACGTCACAGTACGCTATTGGCCCGACGTCGGTAAACTTTTGAAATGGAGGTTGGTTACAACTGTTGGTCCGACGTTGGTAAGAGGTTGTAATAAATATTAGGATGTGATTATAGACGTTGTCCCAACGTCACGGTACTTTGTTGGCCCGACGTCGGTAAACGTTAGTGGAGGTTGGTGACAACAGTTGGGCCGACGTTGGTTAGAGGTTGTATTTTTAGTTTACCGACGTCGGGTCAAAAAAACAAAAATGGTTCGTGTGGGAATACAACACACAACCACCAGGTTTGCTATTCATTATCCACCATCAACTAAACTGCCTTAAAAAAAAAATGGTTTGTGTGAGAATCGAACACACAACCTCCAGGTTTGCTATTCATTATCCACCATCAACTAAACTGCCTTAAAATTTTTCAAACATTTTTGTCTATTTAAAAAAAAGTGCGTAAGTTATGGAGATGGTAACAATCGATTATAAATTTAATTCTACATTTTTAGACAAAAAATAAACCCCCTTGGCCCACGGCCCATTTTTGACACCATGACCATGCGTAATATTAACCTGCAGTGTATATATACGAAGAATTTTTTCTAGTAAGATCAGAGTTGACTAACTGGTACTTGGTGTGGTACTAGGTTTATCGCATTTATGGCTTAGGGGCC
>NW_022688809.1:0-888 GCF_011630105.1 Anneissia japonica | reverse complement strand
TGGGCGTTGTCCAAATTTCCCCCAAAATGAATTTAACATGAGCTTGGCCAAAGCACGTAAACCAGGGTTCTTTTTTATATTATGGGGATTTAGCCTCCAACTAGGCCAATCGCTGGCTTCTTGTTTTAACTTGAGGAAGGCATTAACGTAAGCTGTGAATAGTCCACCATCCTTAGTCACAGGGTCGTATACCGATGTGTTTTCAAAATGCCAAACCTCAAATATTTTCAATACTCTATATCCTTTGTTTAAGGCTTTGATTAACTCAAGTGTTACCCATGTACCCTCAAGCGCACGATCATCATCGCTGTGTTCACATGGAGATTGAACGAGCGACTCGCAACGTTTGGAACAGAGAGGAAACATTAAACGACCAGAAGCTCTGTAAGGTAAAACTGGGTGGTAAAGCCCTTTAGGAGGAAGCACTTTACATTTTATTACACCTTCATACTCGGTAATATCTTTAAAATTTTCTGTTATTATTATAGGATGCACTATTGGATATATTCCAACCTTGTTAACGAAGGGGTATAAACTTGTAAAATCAACATACTTTATCGTTTCATTGGGTTGAACCGAATAGTATAGTTTAGCAGCATTTGTCCTACCACCAAAGAAAGCATTGCGAGGGACAAGTGGTGATGGAATAGTCAATGTTTTTATGAAATCGGCCATTTCATTGTTTTGTTTGATCTCTTTGTCAAATTCGCATTCCCATTGCTCAATATACTTATACCCTAGGTCTGTGATATACCGTCGTTTATCTATAGTCTTTTGGTACAGCTCTTCCATATTGAAACCGTTTAAGGGGTGTTTTGTTTCGCGTTCCATACACGTGTGTCCATGGTGTAGACAGCCGTGAAACTCAAGTACTATTTCCTCCCCGTT
>NW_022688808.1:0-1012 GCF_011630105.1 Anneissia japonica | reverse complement strand
TGTCAGTGTATGTCTGGTTTTGTTGGACCAACATGCAATACGTGTAAGTTTTTACAGTGATAAATAGTCCGGCAGCTTAGCAGATGGATGTGGACGTTCTGGACAAAAGCACCATTTTTTTTTACATGCTCCTTATGGTCATAGCGTTCAATTTTTGTTAGGAACCACCTCATCCGAGGTCATTATGGCGGCAATCTTGGATTTCAAAATGGCCGCCTAATAAAACCTATGTTTATCTATGTCTCCGCTTCTAAACCACTTGGAATTATAATTCTAATGTCTGAAACTATTTATGGTCAAGGAAAACCATCATACCATTTTTGACCTGGTCAGATTGCCACAAATAGGTCATTTAAGGTCAAATATTGTATGGTATCTTAAAAATTACATAATTGTCATATTTTACATTAGAACCATACCCTGACTCTCAGACTTCAAAATCTTTACTATGAACTGCAATATTTCATTTGAGGTCATTCTGGTGGCCATCTTGAATTTCAAAATTGCTGCCACGCAAAACCTATATTTATCAATATATCGGTTTTTAAACCACTTTAATGAGAATTATGATATCTAAAATTATATTTAATGGTCAAGGATTTATAACACTTGTGACACGGTCGGATGGTCATTAGGATCATAAAAGGTCATTTAAGGTCATTCAATGTATATACCATACCATTACCATTTTTACCTGGCCAGATTGCCACAAATAGGTCATTCAAGGTCAAATATTGTATGGTATCCTAAAAATTACGTAACTCATGTATTACATTAAGACATTAGAATCATATCCATACTCTTAGAATTCAAATGTTTACTATGAAATATATATATATATATTTAATATATATATATGCATATGTATAAATATATATAGTAATTATGTATGTACAATTTTCAGTGAGATTAATATGCTTTAAATTAATTTTTATATACTTTTATTCTCATTAAACTCACTGTATACAATAATTTCTTTATATATATATATATATATTATTAGATATACATA
>NW_022688807.1:0-655 GCF_011630105.1 Anneissia japonica | reverse complement strand
AACGTCATCGCGTCTCGCTCGACGAGCACAAAAAGGATCGTGGACCGCTTCCTCAGCATCCAACAAGATGGAAAGTCAAGTCGTCGTAACCTGCCCGTTTTTTCAAGGAACACAAAGTGAGGGTCTCTCGCTTTCACAACCACTTTCACAGATGCAAGTTGCGGCACACCGGCAAGCCAATCGGCTGGACTTAGAAAAATTTTCGAGATTGCTGGACTTAGAAAAATTAAAATATATTCCAAAAAAAAAAAAATCACGAAATCTCTTGTATTTTTCTATTGTTAGTATGTGTACGAGGCCGGTGTAGATTCGACTTTTCTGGACTTAAAAAAATTTTCGAAAATCTGGACTTAGAAAAATTTTCGACTTTTCTGGACTTAGAAAAATTTTCGTCGAGTACGTGGACGCGTCCGCGATCCTCAGACGGACGTCGAGGACACGGAAGCCTCCTCGGATCTCCTACCGACGTCGAGTACGCGGACGCGTCCGCGAATCTCAGACAAACATCGAGTACACGGACGCCTCTACGGATCTCCTAACGACGTCGAGTACGCGGACGCGTCCGCGAATCTCAGACAAACGTCGAGTAAACGGACGCGTCCGCGATCCTCAGACGGACGTCGAGTACACGGACGAGTCCGCGATCCTCAGACGG
>NW_022688806.1:0-772 GCF_011630105.1 Anneissia japonica | reverse complement strand
TTAGGCAGTTATATACTGTCTTTATGTTTAAACAAGCTTTAATTTTAACACCGGGTCTCCATTTTGAAAGCTCCTAAGAGTTTCGTGGAGGTCCTTTTCGTCGCTCTGTTTTTGAATATGTATGGTTGAGTTTACTTTGTCATGAATTGCAAAGAACATGAATAAAGAAATAAAATGAAAAATGTAAAAAATATGTCTATATGCGTACAACAACCAGATTATAGAATTTACTAATAGATCAATAACTTTCCAATTATAACCATATGAACTACATTACTCCACCAAATTTTAGAAACAATAGCTGTATTGTATAAATAAACGGCATCATACTTTTTATGTCAATCATCTATTTATTTTGGCGCACATTGATCATGCAGTGCTCCTATCATTCCTATCATTATTAAAATCGAACGCACAATGAACAACTCAATAAGTATGGCATAATATGGCACCAAGTATGGCATGGTGCTATTACCAATAAAATGGCCAATAGCATTGAGACCATCCAGAAAAGAGCATGTCGCATAATGCTAGGTGCTGCCTACATTACTTATGACAATGCCCTAGAGGTTACGGGTTTACCATCACTCGCGGCAAGGAGAGAAACCCCTTTTTGTCTTTTGGCAGGGGTTTGCTTAAGTCTGACTGTTTTCGTGATACGTTGCCTCCTTGCCGCAGAAGAGAACCCTTAGGTCTAATACAACTAGAACTCTTGATATCCCCAGATGCAAAACTGAAAGATATAGAAGGTCTGCCATACCTACTATTGTAA
>NW_022688805.1:0-562 GCF_011630105.1 Anneissia japonica | reverse complement strand
TCAAAGCGCGATATGGAATTCGATGGACGACACTACAAGGGGAATCACTATCAGTTGATAGACGCAGCCATGTACACGTGGATGGAGCAGCAAAAGGCTAAGGGAGTGTCTGTTCAGGAACCGTTGTTAAGAGAGAAGGATTTTGTTCTTTGCCGAACAATTTTACCCTGGCGAAAACTTTCTGGCTAGCGGTGGATGATTAGTGGGTCTTCTTTCTTCCTGTCTCTTATACGCATCTGGATGTGGATAAGACTGATGTTAACTCGATTGACCCGTTCAAAACCAAACTTGAAGGCATCATTGAGGAAAATCAGTTGACCAGAGATCAAATTTTTAACGCCGATGAGACAGGTCTTTGGTGGCGTCTAATGCCTAATCGTTCGTTGGTTTTACAAACCAAAAAAATGCGAAAAACTTTTAAAAAAAATTAAAGGACAGGGTAACAATCATGGGCTGTGCCAATGCTTCAGGGACGTGCAAATTGCCTCTCTTAATTTATCCACAAATCGAAGCGACCAAGATGCCATAAAAATGAAGACATGTCTCGCTTGCCGGTTACATA
>NW_022688804.1:0-874 GCF_011630105.1 Anneissia japonica | reverse complement strand
ATAATATAGTATATATAGTTAAAGCTTAGTAAGCTATAATTAGGCCTAAGTCGTCCTGGATATTACGTAGATCGCTGATAAAAGATCATGAGAAATATGTTGGCGTTTCATTTTGACTATAATGGTAATGTGATGATGATGAATTTTACTATATAAAAGTGTCATTTCCGGCCATCTCGAGAGGTACTATTTCCTCAAATTTTCTCACCTCAGCTCCAACCATTGTGGGGCTGAGGTGGGTGTCGACTCACAAAATGCCCTCCCCCTCCACCTTTCAAAACAGATCTGTGCCCTTCCCTGGGTATGACATTAAACTCCATCGAGTCGGCTCCTGATGTACCGGTATGTCTTTGACTGCTGTTTGTTTTTAGGATGTTATCTGGTTTCTCATGTACATTTTTCGTGATTATGACTATTCTGGATAAAGAATGTTTGGAGCAGAGGTGGATTCAAGCCCCTCTCCCCACCCTTCATTTTTTTAAGGAAAAAAAAGAAAAATATATTCAAATTGAAGTGCGAGAGTGTAATTTCCGGCCATCTAGAGATGCCCTAATCATAAATTTTCTTACCTCAGCCCCAACCATGGTGGGGCTGAGGTGGGTGGTTCTTCGGTCTGTGAAAGTCCCTCCGTGCTTCACCTCTCTTTCGAATTCCTGGATCTGCCACTGTTTATTTTTATTATATAATTATTTTTGCGCTTATTTATAATGCGTCTATTGCAATTTTCACTTTATTCTCTCAAACAGTCCGAAGAACGTTCAGAGTGCGCTACTTCACAGGGGGATTCGCCCCCTTGACCCCGCCGGGGTCATACGTAATTCGCATAACGGCTCCCCCCCCCCACCCTTTCAAAATCCTGGCTACTTCCCTGAGC
>NW_022688803.1:0-605 GCF_011630105.1 Anneissia japonica | reverse complement strand
CATAGTATCACTGTATATCGGCACAAATACGCGCAAAGATACCTATGTTTGATGCGCATGTACGGCATTGCTATTGGCCAAAAGATGAGCGAAAAGAATGCAAATTTGTGGAAACAATTTCAGGAACCTAAAATATGTAAAATAACGTAATTTCCAGCTTTCGTACGTGCAGCGCAAGTAAAATTGCGCGCGCGTAGTGGAAAATTTAAAAAAAAATTGAAATGCTCAAAATGGCCTAAAACGTGCTCTAATTAGATTAAAAAGTGATTTCGAGCATTTTAAAATTTTGACGCACGCGTGCCCGCGCGTAGTAAAGCGCACGAGTCAAATTAGGGTACAGTACATTTAACATTAACCCGAAGTTAATGCTCACTTAATACGATTTCGAAATGGCAATTGGTTAGGCTGATATGATCGATAATGTAAAAACGCAAAATTGCACGTAGATGACGTCACGCAAGACTGAGCGCGTTGAAAAGCTTACCATGACTATTCCAGACCAAGCCAAATGTTCGCTGACATCGATTTTGCGTTACTCGCGGCAGTTTTTGAGATATCGTGCGAACAGAAAAGGGGAGAAAGAAAGAAGAATAAAAAAAAGAAGA
>NW_022688802.1:0-1425 GCF_011630105.1 Anneissia japonica | reverse complement strand
AGTGATTTAATATGTTTCAGGATTATTTTTTCATTTTATTTTATTTCACTTATTAAAGCTTCAGAATTGGAAAAATCAGGTTTGTTTTAATCAAGAATTATTCCTTGGATGCCATAATTCTTTGACCTCTTTTCTCTCTTCCTTTTCTTTTATTCATTTCTGTTATATTACACTACTGTACCTCGATATTTACCTACCTTTTAAATTTAAGGTTTTGAATAGACCCAAATCCAAATAGCATGTGTTTAGATGGAGTTCAATATTATATACCAGTGAAAATATTGAAATTTAATTTATGGTGGAAGTTGCATTGATGAACCGAAATAGCATGCTTATAAAACTTATTCGTTGACAAAGTTTTATTTTCCTTCCTTCCCTTTTTGCCTGAATTTTGTCATGCATTTTTTGCTTGCAATGGACTCTCTTTAACATATCTTAAATTAAGTCTTATTGTTCATAGATTTTGCAAACTTAAAACACTATTATTATTATTATAACTTTAGCAGATATATTGTTCAAACACACTGTATATGCAAGCAATATCTCCAAAAATTTCCTGATAGTGTGTAAGAATTTGGACAGGGAACCGAACCAATGGGTTGTCCAGCATCCTCGGTCAGGATCCTGGAATATTGGAAGCCTAGTTGTGAGGTTAATGGGAAAGATTTTATCAATCAATCACAAAAAAAAAAAAAATTGTTCAGATCGGCGATTTAATAATTTTAGTCTGACCACCCTGTCATGGCACCAGATGATGAAGGGTCCATGCTTGTCTGCTTGAGTGGGGAGGGGGAAATTCCCACATACCCTCCTCGTTCTGCCACTTTAAATTAAACACAAATAATCTGGAGTGTACTTTCACATACAGTAAGTCCTTGCTTTCAGTGGTCTACTGTAAAGCTCTGTCTAGATCTCTGTCAAATTTTCTTTGACAAAAAACAGTTGTACAGTATGCCCATATTCATGATGTATGGTCATATTGTGATGCCATCATGACAATATTTAGGCTTGTCACTTGTTTTTGTCAAATAAAATGTGGCACAGTAATCTGGAAAGTGATTTAATATGTTTCAGGATTATTTTTTCATTTTATTTTATTTCACTTATTAAAGCTTCAGATTTGGAAAAATCAGGTTTGTTTTAATCAAGAATTATTCCTTGGATGCCATAATTCTTTGACCTCTTTTCTCTCTTCCTTTTCTTTTGTTCATTTCTGTTATATTACACTACCTCGATATTTACCTACCTTTTAAAATTAAGGTTTTGAATAGACCCAAATCCAAATAGCATGTGTTTAGATGGAGTTCAATATTATATACCAGTGAAAATATTGAAATTTAATTTATGGTGGAAGTTGCATTGTGCATTGATGAACCGAAATAGCATGCTCGTAAACCACTTTAAGATTTTATGTTTGTTGACAAA
>NW_022688801.1:0-533 GCF_011630105.1 Anneissia japonica | reverse complement strand
CATGTTTTGGAAGACAAAGTGTTTGTGATTGAAGGAAACACAGATGCTTTACTAGGAAGAAGAGCAGGTTTAAAACTTGGTATCATACAACTATCTCCAGATGTAAATAGAGTAACAACAATTTGGATTGCCAAGTGCTCCTGAAGCATACCAGAAAGCTATGGATCACATGGCAAAGTGCTGTCTCTTATACACATCTAGATGTGTATAAGAGACAGATATTATTGTTCATGGATCAACAGTAGCAGAACTTGAACAACGTTTAAAGACCCGATGTCGAGCAAGTGATTTGAAAATGAACAAAAACAAATGTGTATTATTTACGCAAGAAATCAAAGTGCTTGGACATGGGATTACACAAGACGGAGTCAAACCGGATCCTGACAAAGTTGCAGCGATTGTGAACACCCCCAAACAAAAGAATGTTGAACTTCTTCGATCATTTCTAGGAACATGTGGATATTTGATTAAGTTTATTCCGAATTATGCAAATATAACAGAGCCATTGCGAAAGTTAGCACATGATAAAATAC